>NC_142937.1:18952945-18990445 GCF_046866305.1 Octopus bimaculoides
AAACAGTTTCAAAAATAAGTTAAAAGAACTAAAAAAAATAGCAATGAATTTTTGATGGAATAAAATATATTATTTCAAAAATAGATATTTATTTTCTTGTTTTCATAGTTTTAAAATGTCATAGAGTGATTACGATTTAATAATATATATTATCTATTGCTAGATAAAACAAAAGAAACAGCAGCATCAGCAACAACAATAACGTCAAAAATGATGATGAAGCTGATATTATTATTATTATTATTATTATTATTATTATTATTATTATTATTATTATTATTATTATCATTATTATCATTATTATTATCATTATTATCATTATTATTATTAACGATAATAATAATAATAATAATAATAATAACAATAATAGTACTAGTAAAAATAATAATGATGATAATAATAATAATAATTATAATAATAATAATAATAATAATAATAATAATAATAATAATAATAATAATAGAGCTGCGCTCGGTAGTGAAGTGAAAGCACGTTATAAAAATAAAACTACTGAACAATAATAATAATAATAATAATAATAATAATAATAATAATAATAATAATAATAATAATAATAATAATAATAATAGTAATAATAATGGTCTCCCATGTTGTTATTAGATTTCCGACATTTTAGAAATGATTGTTGTTATGTTAAGTGAGAAGATAATATAAAAAGCGTGTCCGTATGTGTGTAAGTGTACGAATGACACTTGTTACTAAAACAAACACTCAAAATCAAGCAGACGATGAATAATTGTTATTCTTTTTCTAAACGGAAACAATAATCACGTCCATCTATACTAAAAACAATGAACTTCAATTCGCAGACGCAGCCAACACACATACAGTCGCATACACTCATCTACACACACAACACATAGAAATACACACACTCATATATACATTTGCCCTTTTTCTATTTCTCTCACACACATATATTGTTATATATACAAACTTGCTCTCAGTCACACTCGGACATACAAACATACATACGGACATACATACATACATACATACATACATACATACATAAATACGAATATCCATCGATGTCTATCTTCCAGTACTTACATATATAATATTCACAATAGATATAAATATTTCGCAAGCATAAAGAAAATATTATTCCGGCGTAAAGCTATTTAGCAGAGTGTTCCATAAACATGGATATATATCTTAGAGTAATAACATTGATGGATGAAGACAGCTAAGATAAAATGCGAACCAAAAGTAAATCTTGGCTATAAGTAATTTTTCTGAAAAAAGAAAAAAAAAACAATATTCATAGATTTATCTCTGGATGTGAAACCGTGCTTCTTAAATGTCCTACGTTTAAAATAATAAGGTGATAAAAATTGCAATCATACTTAATAATATAAACCCCGGTAATGGTGATTTGCGAGCCAGAATCATTGGAATATAGGGGAAATGTTTCTAAATACTTTAAAGACTTTTCTGACTGCAAAACATCCTCATTCATATGGCATTTTTTTCTGATTGGGTTTACTGATACGTTTAGAGTCAATATGCATCTCGCTTCCTCCCTTGATGTATCTTGCTTGTCACAGCAGCTGGCATTTTATTTTAAACATATGAATGTTACAAACACAGGTTCATGTCCAGAGAAATATACGAATACATGTATGTATTTACTTCCTTATAATGAATATTTAATATTATATTTAATATATTTTATGCACACACGTACACACATACACAAACACACACACATACGCGCACACACACACACACACACACACACAAACACACACACACACACACACACAACACACACACACACACACACACACACACACACACACACACACACACACACATACCCATTATCTGTTTTCGAATATATTTTTATATTTCTGCCTTAAATGCTATGAGTGAGTGAGAGTAAGCGTATGCTAGTGTGCGTGTATGTGTGGATGTATTTATAAATGTCTATATAAGCAATATCAATGCATATGTCAGTGTACGTGCATCTATGGACAAACGTATGTACGTGTTTGTACACAGCATTTAAGAATCAATAATGTTAATTTACTTCACTCAGATTGCATAGAGAGGTCCGCTTTTAATTCTTTAGTCTATCATTAAAACTACATTAAATCTATTAATTAAATGTCGACTTTTCACATTTTCAAAACTTGTAATCATAGACGTTTCCTTTGTTTTGCGCTTATTTCATCTATATATTTATATATATGCATATGTGAGTGTATTTACATACACGCATATATATATATATATATATATATATATATATATATATATATATATATATATATATATATATATATATATATATATATATATATATATATATATATATATTCAATTTTAGAGGTTTATTGTTGTTGTTTTTACTTTGGGTGTTATATAACGAAAAATAAACATTATAGAGAATTAAATAGGTTTAATCACCAAATTATAATTCAACATTCGTCCTAAGGAAATCACTTGCTATACAATCTTATCAGAGACTTGGCTGAGTACTTTTGCTGAGGGCCATGTAAATAAATCTACCTGAGTATATATGTAGTGGGGTAATTTTATTTTGACCGTTTTCGTAATCAATAACACATCATCTAATTAAGGACTTTTAATACTGCGTCCAGGACATGCATTTCAGAAATCGGTCTCAGCCTCATATAAAAACAACGATAAACGAAATCATTTGGGATATAATAATTTTGTTGAAGTTATATAATAATTTTGTTGATGGTGTATAATTCAAATATCCTCTAGCCACAACTATTCCATGTATTTCTACATCGACTTAAACGTAAGATAGTTGAGTATGTTGCGAAGGAGATTTTTCCCTACAGTTTCTTGCTGAGTGAGCGTGTAGATGCTTCTTTGTCAGCTCATCCAAAAAATAAAGACTACAGCAACGCCATATACGGTGCTCCTCTGTGGAGTTGGGTTTGGTTTATAATTCTGGTCTATGTTTTGGTTTATATTTCTGTTACAAACGTAACTTATTTATCTAAAGAGGAATGAATGTTCCAACGTCAATTTTTTATTTCTTCACCTCTTATTATTATGTTATTGATTATAAATGCGAGAAAGACTAAACATCTAGTAGCTTGATGATATTACTTTACTTGCGTTGAGTTTTCCCAGAGGCAGACTAGCATAATAATAACAGCAAAATTAGTGAAGCCCTGATAATCACATTACTACTTTAAGGAATACAACTTATTCACAATTACATTACTTAATGTGTGATTTATTTTATAAGACAGAATTGCTTTCAGAGGCAGTTGTTTCATATTCCGACTTGATCGAACGAGTGCGCAGTGGTTTCGTTTATTATTAGTTCACCTGCATTGCGAAGTAGACTTCAGATATGGGCACAGAAGCAAATTTCAGTGGGGAGTCAAAAGTGAACTCTAATACTTGATTCTTACTTTATTTTAACAATTACTCTGAAAGAATATAAAGTAAATTTAACGTAGGCAGGATTTGAGATTAGCATATTAAGATCTGGAACAAATTGCGAAGCTCTAGTGATCAAGTGACACATTGTGCTATCGTTGAGTTGGATAGTGTATATGTAATTAGCAGCTCTAATTTGAATTAACATAAAGGCCTTATATATTGGTTTCAATTTTTAAGACTAGACCAGCAATTTCATGGAAAGGGTAAGTCGATTTTATCGATCCCAGTGCTCTACTGGTATTTCTTTTATCGCACCTAGAAAGGATGAAAGGTAGAGTCGAACTCGGAACGTAAAGACAGACGAAATACCATTAAGCATTTTGCTCGGCGTGCTAATAATTCTGCCAGCTAACCGCCTTAAAAGGATTATCCATTAAATGACAAAGAGATAAATGGTTGTGACCTTAATTTCTTTCCCTTGAGTGAATTGAATACTCGATTGTGAAAGGAATTTAAATCTAACTTTTCTGCTGCATTATGGTAATCATTAGAATTTCTTAGAAAGTTAACTTAAATACTACACAGTTACAGCACTTCAGTTATTTCGTTCTGTTTTTTCCCAACATCCTGAGTCAAAGGAAAACACACAGATGCATATTTGCTCTCTGTCTAACCTGATCAATGATATATATAATTGAACGCTATGCATATTATATGCATATCTATCTATCTATCTATCTATCTATTTATCTATCTATCTATCTATCTATCTATCTATCTATCTATCTATCTATCTATCTATCTATCTATCTATCTATTTATCCATCGATCCATCTATCCCTCCATCCGGCCGTCCGTCCGTCCGTCCGTCTGTCTGTCTGTCTGTCTGTCTGTCTGTCTGTATGTCTATCTATCTATTTATAATACTACTCCTTCTTTGCCAATATGAAGAATGTTCTCATTATTATATCTTTTGTTCGGCTCCATAGAAATGTACTGAATGCTTTATTGTAAATAGTTTCGTTTTCTTCGATTTATATAATTATCACGATTCAGTCGCATGGGTAAAAAATATATTATTGCATATTTATGTTAGTATAATTGGTAGAATTAAATCTGATACATACATTTTGTTCCTATTATATCGAGCCAAAATGATCGTGGAATATTTCATTTCAGATTGTAGAAGCTAAAAATTAAAAATATTCTAAACAATTATTTCGAAACCGTATCATTTGCTCAAATTTGGTATCCTATGTTCATAAAATATAGGCTAACTTCGTTATCGAGACTCTCTTAATTTTTAGTACACCAAATAGTTTCACCGACGCAATAAACACATAACACTATATTATGTCTCTATTGCAACCAAATATCTTTTGACAACTATTATTTATTTCCCTTTAAACATGTCACTTAGTACCATACTATATAATTTATAATTTGGATTTCGCTAATTTTCTCCGGAATTCTGCAACACCAAGTTTTATTTCAGTAATCAGACGTCGTTAAACAAATTGTAATTACTTTAGAATTATATCAATTAGTCAAATTGGACAAAGAATGAATAAACAAATAAAGAAAAACTGACACAGGTTCAACGGAATTAGAATTGATTGTATGAAATATTTTATATTTTGCTGTTGTTGATGTTTATCCTCAAGCTTGCTCTACTGGTGAAAGCTTATGACAAACGGCATTCCACTTGTGACTATCACTACCTATTATTTCCAGATGAAGTGTATCTAGACCGACAGAATGTACTATGTTTCAAATTTAAAGAAGATATATGTAATTTGAGGGAGATTTGGTTTACATTTCTCGTAGGTGAATAAACCGTATAAAGTCTCATATTAGTGGAAAATTTATTACGAGGGAAGAAAAGAAGATGAAAAAGGAAAAAGAGGAAACGGAAGGGATCTATTTTAAAACGGGGGCCACATTTTTCATTAATGTTTTACGTAGTGTTTTTGGTACGGAATCACTTTCAAACTTCGTATACTTATCTATTTTGTGTTATAGAACAGAAAAATATTTTTGTATTCGAATTTATTTCATGTAAAATATTGTCTTATTTCGATAATTTCAACCAATCACTGACAAGTATTCAGTTGTTTACATTTACTCCTTTGGCTGATTAAGCGGTGTAACGCGTATTTAATCTCCATGCCTTCGTTTTATTTGCTTTTTTCATTTTAAATTTGCTTTAACCCTAACCCTAACCCTAACCCTAACCCTAATCCTAGGGTGAGGGTTAGGGTTAGGGTTAGGGTTAATTGTTTCAGAATCGTTTGTTTATGTAGTCGGCACTTAATGTATATCGGCTGAATGGACGTCAGTGATTGGTTGAAATTACAGAAATACGACAACTTTAACATGGAATAACTTAGGGATTTCTTTTTTTTAAGAAGACTAATAGAAAAAGATGTTTTATATGACACATTCTACCAGTGTTCCAAGTTTCAAAGCGTTTCGTTAAGAAAATACTGTGGCCCCCGTTTTAAAATAGACCCAACGGAAGGATTATAATAGAAAGAAAATGAAAATTAAATTAAAGGAGAGTAAAAGGAAGAAAATGAAGAAAAGGAGGAGGGAAGGACGAGAAAGGAGAGCAAGAGAAACAAAAGTAGAGAAGGAAAAATAGGTAAGAATATATATAAAATTAAACGAAAAAGAAACAAAAAAAAAATTAAAAAGAAAGGAACAGGTGTTTGAATACCAGGGTGTGGAATAGCAGACGATGAACTACGAGAAGTAATGAATGAACGGTAAAAAAAAAAAATGAAAATAAGATAAAAGGTAAATTGGCAGAGGTGCTGAATTAGAGGGATGGAAAAAATAGTAAAGTTCTAATCAAAATGTAGATTAAAGAAAACAAAAATAGGGATTAATGAAGATTGAGAGGTGCGAGAATAAAATATTGAATATTACTGGAGAAACAAAAATAATTACATTGAAAGGAAATCATAAAAACTGCGGTACTGTTTTGGAGAAATTGTCACTGGTTCAATTGGAATAAAGTAATACAAAATAATGTTAAAATAGTATAAAACAAGAGGACTAAAAGAGCGCAAACATCTGCCAAGGCAAAACCAAAACCTTCTCAACGATTAGTCAGAGTTGAATTTTAAAATGAGAATATCTGAAATAAACTCAAATGCTCTCACAATCGAGAATACTAAAAATCAACTGGACCGCTCTCAAATATTAATTAAAAAATCGGAAAAATAATCCAGAACCCTTGTCCAGTGCCTGATCGATCCCAGTGGTAGTTATGGAATGTGAAGGTGAGTGTGCGGGCCATGTTTGTAACGCTGTGTGTGTGTCGTCTCTGGTGGGAACAAAGACAGTTTTCTCTATGAGGGTCTTGTTTAATCTATCCATTGATATAGTGTCTTTACAACCATTAAGGTCTGTAGTGAAATATTTATCTGTGTATGAAAGAAAACGGAAAGGACCTGCATACGGTGCTGTTAACGAAGTCTCGTACACCATGATGAATATTTCCGTATTAAAAATCCATTTTGAAAAAGAATTTTCTCAGGAAGTAAACGAGTTGTGAAATAATTGTGCCAAAAACTGTGAGTAAACTGAACAAGAAAACATCACAGAAACCACGTATATTGGGGAAAATATGCCGCCAAGCAGACTCACACAGACATCACGGAAAGAATTTCATATCTCTCAGACTAATTTGTTTTGCAATATATAATTACACGCAAGAAAATTGTTATTGGCTTTTAATTATTTTAGGTGAAGCGAAAATTTTAGCTACATACAATTCTTCGTACAGATAAACAAATATAATTAAAGAAAGAGCACGTGCACAGACTTAGCCAAGTGCGTAAGAAGTCCGTTTAACAATTATCAGATTTCAAGTTCGAATTAAGTGCCTAGCACATTCTGCAAATTATCTCACGTTGCAGAACTGCGATAACTAATGTCTTGTGATTGGACTTTGTTAAGCGGAAACTAGTCGTGTACACACACAGACACAGACACACACACACACGCACAGACAGAGACAGAGACAGACACAGACACAGACACACAAACACATACACACACACACAAACACACACACACACGCATACGAAAGTTTTTCGAAGGTTTTTGAGCTGAATCCAACATAAATAATACTGAGTAACATAGCAAATAATGATAGATCTGTGTTAGACGTTTCTTAGTCAAGCTCGAAACATTTTGAAGCAGTCCATCTCAGTGTGACATATTCACGTATACATATGCTTATATATAGCTTTGCATGTATGTATTTGATATTTATAAACTTAAATTAGTTAAACTAGAGATCTCTGTGAAAATCTAAACACGCACGCACACACACACACACAGGTGCGCGCACACACACATCACCATAATCATTCACAAAGCACACAGATTGATAATGGATATTGAGCCAATACATTTCAGGAAATGCTGTGCATTCATCAGAGGACAAATGCCTTTAGTTCCTTTTCTCTTGAGTCATTAATACAATTATTATTTAAACAAAACAAGTTAGAATCTAATTGATATGTTTAGACTAAATTTTTGTGCATTTGTGCGTCTACATGGGTGTGCGTGAGTATGTATAAGAGAGTAAACCTGTGCGTGTATCGTTGTATTCACTAATATAAACCTGTACCAAGCTGTGCCCCCTTAAGTCAGACATGTAACTTAAGCCTTAGATAAATTCAAACCCTTGCTCTCTGTAATCCCATTATTAGCCTGAACCCCAAATCACGTGGTTGTGAAGCGTACTTTGTAACCTCACACTTATGTTTGCTATTATGTTATATAACAGATGATCAGAAAATTCACGACACTCAGAGGTGCTGGTGTATGTATATATATGTTTATATGTGTATCTTGTTTTGTTTAAATCGTAAAAACAAATTCCGTAATTGCTATTGTTTCATTCTTGCTAATTCACAAGATAGATATTCTTTTGTGTGTGTTGTTGTAATTTAATTCACGTGTAATTTTAGAACGAATTTGGAAGTCGATAAAAATAATCAATAGTTGTCACTTCCCGTATTTTTCAATCATTTATACTACAATGTCAGTTCATCTTTCTTTTTTATTGTTTTCAAAAGCTATTCTATTTTGCAGACGAAAAAGTGGACAATAATTGTATTTATCAAATGATGTTGTAGTGTCATCATCAAAACTGATATTGACTTAATGTTTCTGAGTCCATTTAAAAGTGACTTTTTTAAAAATATTTCTTACCCTCGAAATAAAAGCAAAGTGGATATTTTTATTGAACAGTCTCTGCTTACAATGCCATTTTGAGCATACTAGCAGTTATTTTTACAGCAAACCGAAATGAACATTGTGGTAGCAACGGGAGTCTCGAAAAATATGGCACTTCACTATGAGCATAAAACCGTGCATATCACTCAGAAATGCTTTCTCTACCGTAATTTTAACGTAAACTAACCAAACATTTAGAGAGCAAAGGACTTTGTTGAAAAACCCGACATTATATTATTAGAATAATCTGTGGGTATAATTTAGATGTAGTTTCTTCAAGAATTTTGGGAAAATCATTTGTAAATTACAGAAAAAAACTTGCTTGGCGAGTCTTTTGCTCAAAGATCGTGTGCTGAATCTAAAGCGTTTGCAGCGTGGAAGACATTCAGAGACATGCAGATACAGTCAACTTAGCTCCAAAATTTATTTGTTATATCGTGTCACAATTTAGCCTTGTGCCAAATTTTGAAATTAATATAGTGTCAAGATAAAAAAAATGCTGCTGTAAAATATTTTGTTGGTGAACATATTGCAGTTTCGGGCGACGAAAATTTCGAGGCCGTATTACAAATAAATGTTTAAGTGAAGTTAACTGTTTGTGTGTGTTGCTAAAGGGTTAACTCATGTCGTCCATGCTGTAATCGCTTATCTAATTTTAGTTCTAATATTTTGTGATGAATTTGCCACATGGAGATTTTAACCTAGGCATGTCACTATTTTATGGTTAACGTCTAATCCTCACAAAATGATATTCAGCATCCTTCTGATCTAATAAGTAACGAACGAAATTTATAAAAGATAAACCATTTATATTAGAATGAATCTCAATATTCTAATATTTTGTTATATTTTATATTCAGACTATATATTATGAATATATAATATTTTCAATATCTATACACATGTTAAATGGTCACTGAAAATGTAAGTCCCTATAGATGGTTATTAAAATTGAATATTTTTTGTTATCGTAATGTACTTAGATTATGCAACGAGTATAATATAGTGTCTGATGTTACCGGTTTCCTTATAAGTAAACTACTCGATTTCTCTCATCTCAAAATGATCACAAGCAGAAATTGGAATTGAACACGCAAAGAGATTCCGTTCGTTTGAAATATAACACTATCAATTGCAAAAGCCGAATATATTTATACAACGAAGAGTAACTCATAATTTTAATAAATTCCCAATTTGCTGCAAACCACCATGCTTTATATATGGAAGGCGTATAGCTGCAAGAATCTATGAGTTTTATTACCAGTAGTGTCCTCATATGTTAATGAATTTTTATGACGGAAGGAAAAATGGAAAAAGAAATTATATCTATGGCAACACGCACGTGCGCAAATACACACACACACACACACACACACACACACACACACACACACACACACTCACACACATGTATATCTTCTATCTTTTACTTGTTTCAGTCATTGGGCAGAGGCCTTGCTAGAGCAAAACCTCGGAATGTTTAATCGAGAAAACCATCAGCAATACTTATTTTTAAGTGTGTTGTATATCAGCTAACATGGAGGGATTTTCTTTGAAAAAGGAAAAAATTACTTCATTGGTAGTTCTACTAAATTTAATTTCCCAATAATATAATTTTACAGTTTGGTTTTTAGAATTAGTAAGTTCTTTGTTAACTTCGGTGGGGGAGATGTTGATACGGACATGAGAACGAACGTAATATATGAGACGATAAAAATGAAGATGCAACGACCTGCACACCTGATGATGTTATACTGCGTACCAGTATATAAGTGTGTGTGTGTGTATGGGCACGCGCCCGTGTGTATGTGTGTGTTTGTACACACACACACACACACACACACACACACACATACATATATATATATATATATATATATATATATATATATATATATATATATATATCCTTTTTATATACATATGCATGTATGTATTGTGCGTATGTGTCTGTACACCCTCGCGCACTACGCACACACATACACACACGCACACACATTCAGTGCTTCGAATAAATACAGAAAATTATAATGATGGTAATAAAGATAGTGACACTAATATTACTGATAGCTCACAAGAGATATATCAATTGCTGCAATTTGTAATTTAAAAGTTATGGAGAAATCTCATAAGCTTTAAGTAAATATTTGTATTCATAATCCTTTCTACTACAGACACACGGCCTGAAATTTGGCGGAAGTGAAGTAGTCGATTACATCGATCCCAGCGTTTCACTGGTATCTAATTTACCGAAAGCCGACCACGGCGGAATGTGAACTCGGAACGTAGCGATTGGCGAAATACCGCTAAGCATTTCGTCCAGCGTGCTAATAATGATTCTTCAAGCTGACCGCCCTATATTTGGATTTAATAATGATTTTTAGAACGGGAGTGGTGTGATTGAAGTAAGATTTAGCTGTTATTTCTAAAAGATACGCCACCGCATAGCAACCCCACTTTTGATTCTTGTGCCATATATAGAGCATCAAAACAATGCATTCATTATAATCCTCTCCAGTAAGGTTAAAAATAGATAAAAACAGTTCTTTATATTTCATTGCAAGTTAGATTGTTATCTTTTATGTAGTGGTATTCATCTTCATAGGTAAACATTTGGGTCAGGTCACGAGTTTGGATATAACCCCTTGCTTATATAAAAGCATGTGAATTGGGTCATGGACGTTGATATTCTTCCTCTGTCTAAGTGATAAAAGTATTGGATCATTTATCTTTCATTCAAATGATTGCTCTTAAAATGGTAACAATAATATGCCTTTCAGAACTGAAATAATAGGTCCCTAATCCACATGAATCAGACAGATTATTATATTTTCAGAAATATTATATAGTTTATTTTATTTACAAAAATTATTTGTTGATTTTTGCTTTTTTATATTCAATAAAATCGAGGTCACATCTGAATGTGAAATCATAAATTATATAGAGAAACCTATTGTGCTTCACTTTCAGAATCCCCATTAAATTATCAGCGTAATCTCATACCATTATTCTAAGATGTGATAAAAATCTTCCCGAATGAAATCCTCAGAATATAATATTTTCTTATTTTACATTATTTTATTTTATCAATGACATTCGTAACATAATTTTGCAACTGTGGAAGCTTTGATATAATTTAGATTTCAAAAACATAAAAACTTAAACAAAATTCAAAATGAATAAAACTTTCTTCCCTATGTGGATTTTTGGTATTTAAATGAATTTGTCTCATTAAAGAACAAAGTGATATCCGCCTGTTCATGTTAAATTGAGAGTTTATATAACTTTTTTTTTCTGTTTTTACCAACTCAATTGCATCCGCGTAACTTCTCTCCATTATAAGTCTGATGCCATTACTTTGTTAAATACATGTTGCTATCCATCGCTTCTCATTGTCTGAGCTTTAAAATAATTATGATTATTCTTCTGTTTAAAATCAAAGAACAAAAAACCCTTTAGTGCTTTAATTTCCAAATAATTTCCCAGTAACTATCGGCGCTCAAAATAAAGAAAAAAAATAAACAAAAACAAAAGCATTAGTATTCTACTCTTTATAACCAGATTCAAAGAAAGCAGAGTATTTCTATAATGCATTGAATATTCAATATATTCTCCTTAGGTCATAAGTTAAAGTAGAATAATTTCACGTTCTTGTACAAAAAAGAAAAATATATATATATATTAAAAAATCTTATATTCTCTGAAATATTTTAATAGGGCAAAGTTGACATTTCCCAACAACAATTAGGTTTCACCATTGTTTATATATTGTGTTGAAATATTAAATTTTATGCATCATACAAGCAGTGCTTGCATCAGTAAGAAACCAGAATATGTAATACCTCTTTCTACTGTAGGCACAAAGCCTGAAATTTAGGTAGAAGGGACTAGTCAATTGCTTCGACTCCAGTACACAACTGGTACTTATTTCAGCGACTCGGTATTCGATCTCAGAGCGTAAAGATGGACGAAATGCATTTGTGCAGCGTGCTAACGACTTTGCCAGCTCACCACTTTAACCTCCTGAATATGTAATACTGTTATTTCAAAAGTACTTTTGCAGTTACAGCTTCGTGTGTATCGAAACCATGACAATTGTTATATGTTTCAATAATTGACTTTACACTAGTTTATCATTAGTATTAATTTTATCGACACGTGATTGATAAAAGGAGCAAACCGGATTTTAGCTAAGCTGGAATTGGGGCTCTAGAGATTAAATACCATAACAAATTTGGTTCGATCTATCTCCTTTTTCTTTTAGCTTAGGAATAACTTAATTGTCACCTTTGTTGTTTCTGAAATAACCGTTAATTAATTGATAAGTGGAATTATAAACCAACTATATCATTTTTTAATCATATTACAATCTCACAGAACACTAAAAGTGACCCCAGCATGATTTAATTAAAAATAAATACATCGAGGTAAGAAATATTGTTTCTAATTATTTACTTTAATTAACTAGTGAACGAATGAACTGCTGTTCTGATTTTAATCTTTGACAAATTCATAAAAAACGGAATACTGTATATGAAACAAAACAGACTTCATATGAGAAAATGTGGCTATAAACGACGATAACAATTTATAATGAATTAGTAATTTAATTAGGTACTTAGAGCCCAGCTGAAGTCAATTAAGGACAGGAGAATCGAATAAGGCGTGACTCTGTTGCTTACTCTCCATCACACACACCATATTAGTTTCTCAAGATTTATACCGATCATGCTATTTGGTTTTCGATATTTGTACGATTACGTAGATGATAAGACTGTTCGTGTGCAGCAAATTATTTTGTATATTCAATGTTCAATTCATACCTTACTCATTATCAGAAAGTGCCTGGCGAGGTCATATTTCAGGAAGGTCATACTGCTAATAAAAGTGCACGCGCTGGTTATGTTTCACTTCAGATGCATTGCCGGTCAATTGAATGAGAAACCAATTGATTGATTGTTTCATAGATTAGTCTTGTCAAAATCTTTTTGAACTGTAAGCATGGAATAGTGATCATAAAATAAATAAAGAGGAGATTTGTATAATAATTATATAATATATCATTATTTATATAATAATTATATAATATATCATGATTTTATATGATTTAATAATATAATCATATTATTGAAGCGTTCTTTATATTGCAAGGCGATGCACCCTTTTAGCCATACACCAATGGTCAAAACAAATAAAAGCTATGATACATAGCATAATCTAATAATATAATAATGTAACATAAATATATAATATTTAAATGTCTACCATAATAAGCTCTTGGTTTAGAACGCGGTCTTGCTTAAGAAAGTAATAAATTCCACGGCAAGATGATAACTTTCTATAGCTACCGTTTTGCATGTAACACTACAAGCACGTCTTGTTGCTATGTGCATATATTTTTTAATCGACCGAGCTTACCAGAGAAATCAATGAACATTTCATATTAATCTTGAAGTATTTGCAGCCATTTGTATTTGTTATCCATTTCTGAAATATTTAGAATTAAACAACAAAATGAATATGTCATGTAATAGTACTGTTATATTGTGGTTGAACTGGATGGTGATACGTTGGCCATACAAGCCTTTCTCTGTGAGATAGCATAGTAATATAGAAATGTCACAACTAAGACACACAATTATTAGCTGAAGCGTAATGAAGGTAGAGTAATGACTGTGAACAACACACCAAACATATCTTAGCGTTGAATAACATAAACATTGTAAGAACATTCTGAAAGAGAACAAAGAATATTAAAATAAAGCATAGCAATATGAATAAATATAGTCAGTAATCATAGTATGAACGATAGAAATGTGTAGCTGAAATGCGTATAAACTGTCATTTTGACAAGAAATAAATGAATGGAATTTTACAATAATTATTATGGAAATTGGAAAGAAAATAATAAACAGTTGTCAAGCTAGACAGGCTGTGTCTTATGAAAGAAAATGTAGATGTTGTATTCGATTACGTTGAAAGAATTTTAAGTGTCTCAGTCAGATGCAGCATTTAGTATGTGGCCTAGTTGACAAAACGTATAAGGGTTATCTTTTATGACTGTCAATGCACTCTCTGCAAGACATCTAACTGTTGCAAGCTGAATAGTCTGTATACAACTACCATAAAGATGTATATACGAGCTCTGGCGCCAATGAGGAAGCGTTTATAGGTTGGTTTATTTTGCTAGTAATAACAGCTACCTGTCTCTGAGATCACACTGGAAATGAGAATATATCAGATAATGTAGGTTAAGGTGTACTAGGTTTTGAGACCCAGAACAGTCAAGGGTAAATTGCTTTCGCTCTTATTTCTGCTTGACTAGGTTTCACTTGTGGTTGAGAAATAACAACAAGAGGAACAGCAGCAACAACACTGCATCTCTGACATGCAAGTAGAAAGTACACTAAATTTGGGTCCATAAAAAAACCTTATGGGGACCAATAAATGCAATTTCAAAAATGACTGCTATAGTACTTGTCACGTGCCTCCCAATCCAATTTGACTACAAGCTACGTTGTTATTTAACGTAATTTTGTAAAGAGATAGTGAATTGAATTTAATAGATGAAAGTTAAGAAGACTTTCATATGAGTACATAAATGTATGTGAGCATATATATATATATATATATATATATATATATATATATATATGTATATATATATATATATATATATATATATATATATATATATATATATATATATATATATATATATATATATATATATATATAAGTATGTGTGTGTGTGTGTGTGTGTGTGTACATCTGAAGGCGAGAGACGAATATGGAGGATGCAGAAAGGCAATCCTGCCGAGCCTCAGTAATTCCTAGCGTGACGGCAAAGAACGTGTCTGACATTGCATTGTTTAGATGCAAGACTGCTCTTATGATCAACAACTGTTGGAGGCTTCTGATTTGTCCAGTTAGTCACAGTATATATCGCAATTGATGTTCCTGCCCGTAGGAAGGTGCTCGTAAAAGACAACACACTTCAAGCCCCACCATATTGAAAACATAACCTTCTTTGGCTGAAATACTGCTTTGGGGGTGGTTGTGGTGGCTCACCGCAATTCTCCCAGTATCATTTGCGATTTACATTCTGTGTATATATTCGAGGGGGCGCTGAAAAGTTCCTGGTTTTATGGGTATCGTGAAAGACCTGGTTGGGGGCCCAAACATTCGAATTCATTTACAGGGCTTAGAAAAACTAAATGATCGCTACAATAAGAGATTGAATCTGAGAGGGTAATATGTTGAATAGACCCATAAGCCAGGAACTTTTCATCGCACTTCTACACCGCTCTCGTATATGTCCAGTTCCATTGTACACAACTTGGACAATTGCTTCTTAGTATAGTCCCGGGTCAATCAATAACAAGGGTACTTGTCTACATAGTGGGACTGAACCCGAAAGCACAGAGCAGCAAAGCAAATTTCCTAGCCACACAGCCATGGCTGTGTATGCATTGTGTGTGCGTGTACGCGTAAGTGTGGGTATGTATTAATGTAATTATGTAGGTTACTCAGTGCAATTGATAACGTGTAACGCTGTACGACCAGTCGCCAGATGGCCCGTTGGCAACTAAGCTAGTATCTCTACGAACCCTACTCGGTGAGGAGCGATGATTTTGTTCGAAAACTTGCAAGACAAAAGACGAATCGTGATAAAGGTCTCCGTAGATAGTCAACGGCCATCCAACAGCTGGGAATTAGCAACGACCTATTCTTTATTTAGACATCTCTCCACGAGAAGGAAATTCCAAAATCACACCCACCCCATTGCTAAGACGGAGATCTTCCTTGTTACCAGAAAACTTGGTTTTGGAGGTGAGAGTTTTAACAGTGTTGAGCAAGTTATTGATTTAAAATTTCAGCACGGACGTTGTTGACAGCCATTGTCTTTAACACCGAAAATAAGATAATTTGTCAGTGTTAGTCCTACGTGTTTACGAATTGACAGCCACAAAGTCTGTAGGTACATATAGTAGGATGTTCCTATGTAATATATTTATATGTATGTACGATGTGCGTTTTTTCGTATGTATATATATATGTGTGTGTGTGTGTGTTTGTGTGTTATAAATGTGTGCATATATAATATTTCTGTATCTATCTATCTATCTATCTATCTATCTATCTATCTATCTATCTATCTACCCACCTGCCTACCTACCTACATACCAGCCTACCTATCTTTAGATAGATACACACATACTTGCCCCCTCACACGCACACATACATGAAACTACGATACTACAATCTGATTCGATTTTACTTCCCTTGAACAACGAGTTACTGTTAGTATGAGAGAAATGTTCGGTAGGAATGTACTATTGTGAGTAAACACACACACACACACGCACACACCTGTCTATATGTAAGCATATTATTATAGAAACATAAATTGATAATTTCACATTGATCTTCAAGTATGGATTAAAACGCATCGAAATACTTGCACCGTCGTTGCTATATTAGTTGATAGCTGGAGGCTAAACGTGTGTGGTAATGAGTCGGCAGGCTTTCCATTTTCAAAGTTGATAAATAGATGTCATCGTATTATATGTAATGGCTGTGGGCAAAAATCTTAAGAGCCTCTTAGTGTCCGTAGCCCTCATGTCAAAGATTTGGAACTTTTACATTTATAAGTATATAATTAAAGCATCTTCTGTCTGTTTCTCACTTTCATGTGTCGCTACGAAGAACGTGTTAGTTATAATAGAGATAAAACAGTATTATAATTTCTTATTGTGAGTATGTCTTGGCGCGATTGTGCTAAGCAATTGCGTATATGTGTACAAATACACCTTACGTAGAAATATTCGTACGTAGAGCATTATATACGTAAGTATAATCATGCACAAACACACAATTATATATTGTATATCCGTGTGTGATTGAGCGGGAATTTCCACGTGTTATCTATACATATTATGCAGTCAAAAATAGTAATTTGAAATAGAAATAATAGTAAGTTGAAATAATAGTAAGTTGAAATAGAAAGTAAGTCTTCGGGAAGTACAGCTTTGGGACATTTCCGTATGAGAACTTCGTATTCAGAACAGAACACTGGGGGATTATGCTTGAGTCCCACTGATGCTAACCATACTGAACTTTAATATACATATAGGTATACACACTCATAAAGAGTCACATACACACTTGTACACACACACACACACACACACACACACACACACACACACACACACACACACACACACACACTCATACGCACACACACATGCACACACATGTGAGCAGACATATCTACATACATATACATTCGCTAAATAGAATGCTATAGACTAATGCAACACGTATGAGATTTTAAGTTAGAAATGGAAGCCATGTGATCGTCTAGATGTTTGAATGAGTTGCCCCAGCCTGACGGCAGTTCACTCGTTCGGGCAGGAGTACAAATAAAAAGAAATAAGCAATATTGATCTTAAAATTCCTTGGTGAGCAAAAGAAGAGACATTACTAGGAATTTGCATTATAAATATATATATATATATATATATATATATATATATATATATATATATATATATATATATATATATATATATATATATATTGTTGTATTTGGGCATACACATGCGCAAATAAAGACACATACAACAGGAATACAAAATACAAAATAGTTGACCGTTAGTAAGGAAAGACACACAGATAAGAAAGAAGAAGGCAAAGGACCATTGATGAGGTCACAGAAGCGTGACCTCTGGCCGAAATACGATTGTAAAAAATAAAATGAAGCTGAAGCAAATTAACTAAAATGACCATCCCCAAATACATCAATATATGTTTCAACACACAATTTCACATCAAGAGGCTTGCAAAACGAATTTATAAAAGTGTATATATATATATGTAAAGACACACACATTCTTGGCTTAACGTCGGATCGTTGGTGTATATATGCTTGATCAGTTACCTCTCAAGGTATTATTTATTCTTTGTAATTCCTTTCGTCTAAATTGTAGTGGATATTACTAGATATATAGTAACACATGTCGAATGAAATTACCTAGATCACATATTCTGTAATGTACTCGACTTTATGAAATATTTGCTATTAAATATTTTGATGACGACGCTATATATATATATATATATATGAGAAATATATTTCTGCCAAATATAATTACACATTACCTTGCAAACAGAAATATATACTCTGACACATACATACCATCCAGCCCTGTCGCCTTCTCACCATCATATATATATATATATATATATATATATATATATATATATATATATATATATATAAATATCGGTACCTTGTTGTACCATTCTTATGAATTTATATATATATATATATCTATATA
Source organism: Octopus bimaculoides (assembly GCF_046866305.1). Classification (NCBI taxonomy): domain Eukaryota; kingdom Metazoa; phylum Mollusca; class Cephalopoda; order Octopoda; family Octopodidae; genus Octopus; species Octopus bimaculoides. Next base: position 18,971,944 of record NC_142937.1, read on the forward strand.
TATATATATATATATATATATATATATATACATACATCTATATAAATACATATATATACATACATATATGCATGTGCATATATATATATATACTCTTTTACTTGTTTCAGTCTTTTGACTGTGGCCATGCTGGAGCACCGCCTTTATATATATATATATATATATATAGTCTCAAGCATAGTTACACAGGTGTGCGGTTTCATAGTATTTCATTGTATTATCTGGGCGGATGTCTTCTACTATGGCCCTCACGGTGAGATAATTTCTGAGGCAAAAAGGATACAGGAGAAAATGTGTGTGTGTTAGTGTTTATTCGCAAATATAGAAGAGTGAGTATATGTAATGTTTCTTGGCGTAGCATCGAGGAGGTTGTTGTGTGTTTGCTCAATTCGCTGTATTTATGTTTGCCATTGAACAATCAATGTAAAAAGAATAACAACTGTACCTGTAAGAATAACACTGCGAATAGTCAGCGGGGTTGTGTTTTACTCTAAGCCCCCAAATTTTGAAATTTAGACATCTTGACCTAGTGACCCTGTAACCTCGAGATAAAATGTGTGTATATATATATATATATATATATATATATATAAATAACGTCGACCACTAACGTGGACAATTAATGCGCTAGAAATAGATCACATCTTGTGTCTATTAAGACCTAAATTGTTCTCAACATGAAATATGGCAGCATACCAAAAACGTGAGCGGGCAAGACATTTAAAATCACCTAAAAAAGCATTATTAAACAGGAACACGTGTATGTGCCTGCTTTCGTGTTTCTAGGTGTACGCATATATGTGTGGATATGTGCGTGCATGTGTTTTCAATTGTGTACTTGCATGTGTACATGTAAGCCTATCTATCTATCTATCTATCTATCTATCTATCTATCTATCTATCTATCTATCTATCTATCTATCTTTCTTTCTTTCTTTCTTTTCTCTCTCTCTCTCTATTTATCTATCTACATTTATATACATACATACATACATACATACATACATACATACAAACATGCATGCATATCCTATGAACTTCAAATGGAATGACGTATGTATGGATACGGAAGAGGCGATATTGATAAAAATAAACGGTAGTATCAAATATATGGACCCAAAAGTCTGACACTGGCTGCGAACATTAACGTAAATTGGCAGCCCAAGTCTATAGCTCGACACGTTGTTGGCTGCGGAAAACCTTTTGGTGTATATATTTCAGATGATTAAGGAAATATGGTGCGAAGTAAACTGCAGCTCTGAACTTACGCAGAAAAACGAGAACAAAAATAGACTCGGTAACACAACCATGCAACAACAATCGCACACATATATATATAAGGCTACATATATATATATATATATATATATATATATATATATATATTTAATTAATCCCCCCAAAAATCGAAGGAATAAACCCAAGGAAAAAAGAACAATGCGAGGACATGTTACATACAAAGTATTAAAAGCCGGTCAGGGAAGAAAAGAAAGGTTGTTTGACGTTTCGAGCAAAGTTCTTCTTCAGAAACCGGAGACAGAGGGCGGGAGAGAGAGAGAGAGAGAGAGAGAGAGAGAGAGAGAGAGAGAGAGAGAGAGAGAGAGAGAGAGAGAGAGAGAGTGAGAGAGTGTTGGGGGTAAGTTCGACAGTTTGCATAAAATGAAAAGAAACCATTATATGTCATCTTAGCATAAAAGTTTTATTTTTCTTTTAAATTAAAAGAAATGTACCAGATCATAGCTAGGGGATAACAGTTTATTCAAAGTAGCCACCCACAGATCCACGGCTACAAGACGACACCGCTATCTGGCGTAAGCATTCCTCACTGAGTCTTTATGAAGATCTTCGGACACCTTGATCTTCGGCACCAGCTTGACGTTGTTGTTGCAAAGTAGTGCGTTTGGTGTCTTTCTCAGCCGTGCCTCATGGCAAAGTAATCCGTAGGATTACAATCGAGGGAGATTAGGTGGCCAGAATTTGGGACTGATGAAGTCATATAAATTCTCCGATAACCACTTCTGATAAAGTCCGGAATCCTGCTGTCGCACATATGGCCATTCCAGCAACAATCCTATCCAAACAAAATCTGAATTCAATCGTTTCAATTGAGAGGCCTCAATTGGGCCATCTCGAATAAGCCTAAGACCCTGTTACATGACGTCAACGTCTCTGGAAACCCCGCCCTCCAAACAAACAGGAAGGTAGATACATATATAAATAGACAGGTAGATACTTAGATAAGATAATTTAAACTAAGGCTTGGTTACTCATTCCCTTCTATTAAAGACATATGAACAGATGTCATTGATGTTAAGGTATATGCACAGATTTACCGACATGTATACTCACAGACACATGTAAACCCCAAATACTTGCAACTGTCTTGATTGCCTCACACAAAGCAAAAGCAAACTTGCCTGTTTGTTGGTAACCAGCTTGAATTCTGCATAGGAGAACATAAATAAATATGAAAGAAGTAGGTACACGCACACACACACACACATATATATATATATACATACATATACATACATATATACATACATAATACATACACACACACACACACTCACACACACACACAAACACACACACACACACACACACACACACACACACACACACACACACACACACACACACATATATATATATATATATATATATATATATATATATGTCACAGCCACATACTGGCAAACACGTCACATGGACAGGCACATATATTGTCATACAAAAACAGGTATACTAAGCGTAATTTAAGGTAGAATAAACAAAGCAGAGCAACTTGTATACACGAAATAGCATTTACAAGATTTATTGATATTTTCAAAGCCATATTTTGAATTTTTCATATCGTCCATTTGGTGAGAAAATGATTTACGACAAAGTGAAATTTAGGTTTAGAATACAATAATATATTATTCTAATAGACATCATGAATTATACACTCCCCATACATACAGAACCACACACATGCGTGCGCAACCACACAGGAACTATACAGATGTACATATTCAATGTATATATACACATACATATGCATTAGCAGATATATGGGTATAATATGATATATATATATATAATATATATGCATATACATACAGGCGTAATTGTATTTGTATGAGTATATTTGTATGTATATGTTCCTGTATATATACATGTGTTTGTACGTGCGTATGCTGTGTTTATGTATATGTAATGCATATTGCGTTATATGGATCTGAGCGGGTTTCAGTTAATTATGTAGACATATGCATACGCATGTACGTACAGATATACATACATACATACATGCATGCATACATACATGCATGCATACATACATACACACACACACATACATACATACATACATACATATACATCGATATACATGTTCTAACTTGCTATACGAAGGTATACATTACACAGGATGTGCGCAATATAAATATATATATATATATATAAACATATACATGTATGTGTATGTCTGTATTTATATATGTATATATATATATATATATATATATATATATATATATATATATATATACGTAGAGGGTAGAAAAGTAACACATGAGTTGATATGTATAAAGAAAATAGGACAAGGTAGAAAATGCTAAAATAATTTTATCATGAAGAACATTTCAGTACCGGTTTCCGTCTTTTAGACTTGTTCAACTAAGAGTAAAATAAGAAAACCAATTAAGTTGCAGAAAAAAATTGAGTGAAATGTTTTGTAAATATTTCCATACTCTTCAAATAGTCTGTCTGTCTGTCTGTCTGTCTCTGTCTTCGTTTGTGAATGCTTGGTAGGTAGGTCGTAGTAAATCTGAAGGAATAGTTTTTTGTGTATAGAGAATTGATGGTTTAAGCAGGAGCAGCCGAGGGAGGAGAAGAAGAAAAAAAGGAGGAGGAGAATGAAGGGGATAAAGAAAAGGATGAAGAAGGAAGAAAAGTAGCAGTATTTGTATAGTTGCGTTAGTGTAAGGGACAAATAATACACAATATCTCACTGCGCGTATAGAGGATTACTCTATTGCTGGAAGCTAATATACATGTCAATGTCCAACGCACCGATTATGCAGTGTTATGATAGGCATCTTCCAGCCTTGAACAGCATTCCCGGCTGCTCTTAGTAAAACTAATTAAGTCTAGAATGACATGTGCATGCATGCATATATATACATATATACATGCAACTTTAATTATATGAATGTGAGTTAGTGCATTTTGCTAGTGTAAATATGGTCACCTGTGTAGATGCGTGCAAGTATGTATGGATGTATGCATGTAGGTATGTAAGTGCACATATATATATATATATATATATATATATATATATATATATATATCATTATAAATATACAGGGATTAGCAATTGAGTTGCTTCTCCAACATACTGAAAATTTAGAAATAGCAGTCAAAGAACTACTGATTCCAAACTACAAATTTTTCTCTAAAGTGGATGGCGATATTTATGGCACACATAGAACAAAAAACCGGAGGGAAAAGCGTAAACAAACCAAGCCTTTAGTTAATTGGATACGAATCGTTTCATGGTTAAGTGAATGGAAATTTCACTATTCCAATCTTCAGCCTCAATATTCTGATAAATTTGAAAGTGTCTCTAAAAAAATTCACGGTAATTTTTGGCCATGCGACACCAAAAATCAACGATAAGAAAGGCACTCACGAATTCATCGGCTAGCGAGTTCAGGCACCTCACCCCAAAGAAATCTATTCCATGTGCGTCACAAATAGTCCCGTATGAAAAAAAGTCCCGTGTGGAAGGGATTACGGTTTAGCCATCTAACTTAGAGATATCAAATATAAAATATACAAGAATAAGGGCAGAGAATCGTCAATTAATAATAGAATGGTTAAGTGAATGGAAATTTCAATTAATAATAGAATGGTTAAGTGAATGGAAATTTCACTATTCCAATCTTCAGCCTCAATCGTTGATTTTTGGTGTCGCATGGCCAAAAATTACCGTGAATTTTTTTAGAGACACTTTCAAATTTATCAGAATATTGAGGCTGAAGATTGGAACAGTGAAATTTCCATTCACTTAACCATGAAACGATTCGTATCCAATTAACTAAAGGCTTGGTTTGTTTACGCTTTTCCCTCCGGTTTTTTGTTCTATGTGTGCCATAAATATCGCCATCCACTTTAGAGAAAAATTTGTAGTTTGGAATCAGTAGTTCTTTGACTGCTATTTCTAAATTTTCAGTATGTTGGAGAAGCAACTCAATTGCTAATCCCTGTATATTTATAATGATAAATAGTTTTACCGATAAAGGTTTTTTTCATACTGAACTACTTGGCAGAATTGTTAATTATTAATTCTATTATTAATTGACGATTCTCTGCCCTTATTCTTGTATATTATATATATATATATATATATATATATATATATATAAGCAATGTTAATTCTCTAAATGAAGTATTAACAGTAACTGCACGATAAAGTGAAGTGTATTGCCACTTAAGTGTGGCTGACCCCTAGGGGTGGATGTTACTGTTGCTTTAGCCCCAGGAGGACATCTCATCCAGCTGGCTTATCGACACACTACTGTGTCCTGTTTATTTTGCCAAGGGAAGTTACCCCTCTCATCTTGATCGTAGCACGAACGGACCCGGGTTTCAGGGTTATTTCCCTTCGTCAGCGTCCGATAGCTACCGACCTTTGATGAGAGGTATAAATTCTTGGCAACCTTATGTATATATATATATATATATATATATATATATATATATATATATATATATATATATACATACACACACACGTACACACACGTACACACACACACACACATATACATACATACAGCTTGCCTTCGTATTATTTTCAGTTTTCTGCAGAGATTGTCGATGCTTAATTGGTCCCATTGTTGATCGTTATGGACAATTATTTGAAAGATAAATTTTGAAGGAACCTACTTAGAGAGTTCGTTGGTAGAGATATCCATAATGAATCTTTTTGCTGTGACTACGTATTTCTAAAAGAATTTGGATCGTTAATTCCGCCCCATATCGATGTCCATCTTTCAATAAGAATGAATTTTATCCAGAATGTTTAGTCTTCGTATTTTAGTAAAAGGGGAACCTCTTACTTGCTGTAGAAAACCCTATCGATATTCATTTGAAATATTTTTTGTATTATTTTTCAAATTAGAAGCTGTCATGACGGCTTATGCGATTGAGTACCTGCTGGCTGAGGAATGGTTTGTACATAACCTAATGGAATGGGTGTTTGGCTCATGCACATGAAGTCATGAAATCGATTTCTGCCTTGTATGCTGTGACATCTCTTCCTATCTGCATGAGTACACTCGTAGATCTTTCACTGACTGTATGGGAGAGCAGATATAGTTTACATGTTCTGTGCTCAATTCCATGCAGGCAAATAAAACGTTACTTGAATGCATATCAGCCCCTACATACACATGCAGGTGACGGTTGGCTTTGCAGTTGTCTTAAATTATGTTCAGTTTAAAATCAGTCATCGTTGAAGGTAGGTTTTATTAAAGCATTCCACCCGTAGCGATGGCATATTTCGTTTTTGTATTGCAAATCCACGGCTAAATTATACAATGTGCCCTTTAGTTTTAAAGACGCTAGAGGGTAATTTAAGATTCCCAGTTATAGATGTTATTAATTTAAGATTCCCAGTTATAGATTCCCAGTTATATAGTTATAAAAGTATATGGTCTTCCGTTAACACATGTTGAAATGGTTTTGGATGAAGACTTGAGCTCTGCATTGTCGTTAGCCTCGATGTGAAATTGAATAGTTTCCCCACGGTCCGCTAATACTATCGCACATTTGAATATGCATATGTGAGCGTGTGTGCGTGCGTGTATGTATGTATGTATATATATATATATATATATATATATATATATATATATATATATATATATATATATATATATATATATATATACATATATACATATATATGTCAGTGGCACGATACACGGCATTCTTAGTCGTTTCCTTCTCATTGTTTGTCTCTCTCTCAGTTTCATCCAGGAGAACAGTCTATATTATAGACATTCACTGACAACGAGAAGGGAGCCTTAAAATCTCATGGACGTTGATAGCATATTTTTAGTATGAGTAGAATGTGACTTTGGTGTCGCATTTTCATTCGTACACTAAATGTTCACTGTGCACGGAGTGAACTTTGTTAGAGGTGTAAGAGCCAGAGTTCAGTTCAAATAGTTTCCCACAGCTCCAAACTAGAATGGGTGGATTTACTCCATTTTTCAATTCATAGGAATCAAAGTCAACTGCAGCATGGAAGGTGTTCATAAGCCATTTAAAAACACACAAAGACCGTTAGATTTACTTCAACTTTTAAATTTAATTTCTCAAAATATTTTCGTCGCTTTGAAACCAATGTTCACTAACAAAATTTCTTGCTGCAGCACGAAATTTTGTCAGTGAAGAGGTCACGAAAATATTTTGACAAATTAAATTTAAAAGTTGAAGTGAATCTAACGGTTTTTGTGTGTTTTTAAATGGCTTATGAACACCTTCCACGCTGCAATTGTTTTCGTTCCAGCACACGATCTCAGATCAAGTCATTTGCTATGCAAGTACTTGGTCGTAAAGAATCAAAGTGTTTCTTGAAACATATAATAAAACGAAAGGAGAATACATCTTATTAACTAGGGTGAATGAACTATGCGATATATCTGGAGTGATATATATAGCGGAAGATGAAGGTCGCACGTTTGCGAATGCTAGTGTTTCGTAGTCAGCGATGTAAAATTTATTACAAGTATTTTTGTTTGCCAAATTGGCAATTGCTTTTCCATTAATCTTGTTTTGAATACTAATAGATATGTGTCTCCTTCAGAAATTACTTGTTAGTAAACCACTAGACGTTCCCTCTGTAGTTTCATCGAGTTAGGCATCGCTCGGGGTTGTGATAATATCAGAAGACCGAAAAAAATGATGATGATAGCCAGTCGCCAACTGATTACAGAAATGTCCTGCAGCGCTTGCTGGATGTAGATAATAAACAATATGTATGTATATATGAATTAGCATTCACTGCAGCAGCTGTCGATTATATAGACTAGAAATTGCTACATGCAGCAATAACAGTAGTCTTGATACTATTCAGCGAGATCCGGTGTACACCCTCCGTTCTGACAGGAATGCATTCTTATGTATATAGCTTTAAAATGATTTAGCTAGTGAGAAAAGGGGGAAAAAGTGTATATACATATTTACATATATTTACATTTATGAATATATGCATATATGCTTTTGGTCAACGTCTGAATACATTGTGAAAATGAGATGTTATACTGGTATCAAATATGTACGCATATATATGTATGTATGTGTATGTTTAGTGTATATATATATATATATATATATATATATGTGCGAGTAAATATATATTTATTTATATATATATATATATATATATATATATATATATATGTATATATATATATATATATATATATATATATATATACACACATACACACACATATAAATATATACACGTACGTGGGTGTGTATGGGTGCATGTGTTATGCACGTATGATGCATGTATGCGTGTGCGTGCGTGTGTACATACACGGAAAACGATACTGTTGATAATGTTGAAAATCAAGGAATGTATTTTGTAGTAAAACGAGCAGACAATCCGACAACATTTGTAAACACATCAATGTTATACTATTCACCATCTAGCTGCAATGCGGTCAAGACAGCTTCAAACAATTTTTGCAGCAATCTCGGGTTATCGTTCATGTACAAAACTGCACGACCTTCTGGTTTAAATCCGAAATTCATGAAATATTATGAATTGCTATTCTGTCTTTAACGAAATCCGCTCAGTTTTTAGTGGGCCTGAGGCTATAATAGAATATGCTTGTCCAAGGTGCTACGCAGTGAGATTGAACTCAGAACCATGCGGTTGGAAAGCAAACTTCTTACTTCTTTATTGCTCACAAGGGGTTAAACATAGAGGGGACAAACAAGGACAGACAGAGGGATTAAGTCGATTACATCGACCCCAGTGCGTAACTGGTACTTAATTTATCGACCCCGAAAGGATGAAAGGCAAAGTCGACTTCGGCGGAATTTGAACTCAGAACGTAACGGCAGACGAAATACCGCTAAGCATTCCGCCCGGTGTGCTAACAAATCTGCCAGCTAGCCGCCTTCTTACCAGAAACCCATAACTGCGCGTATTTCTTCAGAATTTCCTGAGATATTTTAGATTTTATGTTTGTATCACGAGGCATTATCAAATATTAAATTTTCCTCTTGCAGAAATGGACACATGGGAAGACATTCCTTGTTTCTTACTAGAGCTTGATGTGAGCTGAATAAATGGGGCAGTAAATACAAATTGCACAATGGATGTTTCATCAATAAAATATCTTTAAATTGAAATCTCCTTGAGCCGATTTTCACGATACCTGATAAAATTTAGACGATTCTGGATATTTCTCCGAGAATGCCGTAGTATTTTTCATAACTTTATGGTTACGTACTAGTGATTAGTGTTGCGTATATTTGTATGTTGTCGAGGCACAATGGCCCATTGGTTAGGGCAGCGGACTCGCGGCCGTAGGATCGCGGTTTCGATTCCCAGACCGGGCGTTCTCGGTGTTTATTGAGCGACAACACCTAAAGCCCCACGTGGCGAACCTCACTGTACTCTCTCACCACAACTTTCTCTCACTCTTTCTTCCTCTTTCTGTTGTACCTGTATTTCAAAGGGCCAGCCTTGTCACACTCTGTGTCACGCTGAATCGCTCCGAGAACTACGTTAAGGATACACGTGTCTGTGGAGTGCTCAGCCACTTGCACGTTAATTTCACGAGCAGGCTGTTCCGTTGATCGGATCAACTGGAACCCTTATCGTCGGAAACTATGGAGTGCCACAATATTTGTATGTGACTACTTCATACAAAGATATCTGTACTTCTATATACATAAAAGAGAATTGCCACATACACAGCGAGCCTTTACACAAAGTTTTGATGGGCTGTCATGCACCTACTTTTCCTAATTTGCCAAATAGTTTTCTAACGCATAACGCATAGTATTAAATTGTACATGAGCCCATCAACCACTACGTTAACAGACTGGGTGTATGTGTGTATGTATGTGTATGTGTGTGCGTGTGTGTGTTATTGCATATATGTGTGCATTCATACATAGATGTATACTCATATATATATATATATACGTACATGCATATAATAGGTTCCTTATATATATATATATATATATTACACTATTTATACATATATATATATATATGCATACACACACAAACACACACAGACGCACTGATATATATGTACATGCATGTATGTGTGTACGCATGTATGTAACTTACTCGAAATATTGAATAAAATGTCAACAATATAATATGAGTTCGTCCAAACGTGACTGTTATGATATATTTGGTTCACATAGACAATGCATAAGAAAACTAAATAAGATAAACTGTTGTATTACACTGTCTGGACGTGTAAAGTAATACCAGTCTGCTTCTTCGTCAGGTTCTTCTTCTTCTTCTTCTTCTTCGATAGATAGATAGATAGAGAGAGAGAGAGAGGGAGAGAGAGAGAGAGAGAGAGAGAGAGAGAGAGATAGAGAGAGAGCTCAAATACAATTCAAGAATGGGAGACGTGAATTTAAATTCGTTAACTTATAACATCTGCAGCCATTTGTTTGGTTTGTTTTTTTTCTTTTCAACAACTCTTTCTTATCTCATTTTCGAATGTACATATACACACATACCCTCTCTCTCTCTCTCTCTCTCTCTCTCTCTCATGCACACTCATAAAGTGAAAGTCTCACAAAGTGTCACATATATTCTTTAAGCTCTTGCTGCTTTGTATCAACATTTTTCTGGTTTGTTGTCCTCTTTCTTTAGGTTTTTGTTTTCTTTCTCATGTGTGTTTTTAACTAATCGCCATGTTTACATAATGTGTTTTCGATTCCTATGGGCTGCTTTCAACTTTTCCTTCCACACTTTTTAAGCTCAACATTTATAGGCTATTAGTTAAGGCGTTATGTGCTTCGCGTTCACACACACTCACACACACGCAGACATACAGACAGACAGACAGACACACATTATTTATAACAGTTTGGTTCGGCTGCATACGACTTAGAGTTTCGCAGACGACTAACGGAAACATTATCGTTAATGTAAAGTTCGTTGGTAATCCATAAATCCCGAAAGTGACGGGATTCTGTAAGAGACCCGCGAAATTTTAAGTCGCACGGAGCCGAATAAACCTTTTTAAATGATACTTGAAACTCCTGCTAAATGTGTTGAGTGCCCGTTTCTTTTGTTTGTCCACTCAATCCTACACACACACACACGCACACACACACACACACACACACATACACACATACACATACACACACACATATACACCACACAACTTATCATAGCTAGAAACTATTAATTGTCATTCCACCATAATAAGATCCCCAAGTGAAGACCATATTATGGAATGTATGTAATCAGCATGAACCATGAACTCTTTAACATGTTCAACCTTACCAGAACGGAGGACATCTCAGAAGAACGAGACCCCCAGATATAAAAGATTCATGCTCAATAACCATATTAAACATATATTCCCCTCGTCAGCTGCCCCTCGTCGCTATAGTTTCGAAACCTGAGCAGGACTATTCAATGCGGCGGTGTCAATAGCATTAAAAATATAAACGCTGTCGGGATATCAACAGAAAAGTAGCGAAACACTAGCGTAATATGTGCGGTACGCTTATTTAAATCCCAACATCTAATATAAACAAAATTCTATCAGCTAGAAATTAAGATGTAGTATCTATAGAAAATGGAAATTAGTTCCCCAAAAGACTTTGCTATCTCAAAAACTACAGAATAAAGTAGAACCAGCAAGCTATATTGGATAACAAACTTACTGATTAATTAATGAACATAGACCAATACATGTGCTGTTTTGCACTCTATAACACTTTCCAAACATGGAAATATACCAAGAATAAACCGAATGTAAACTAGCGGAACCTTTTGACCAGCGACCTTGAACCGCGCGGAAGGAAATAAAATATAAAACATAAATATCTATTAAATATATGTCTAATGATAGAAAATAAATTAACCAAACAAATTGCTAATTAAAAGTAAATAGAATGTAAAGTATAAGCTATACATATGACAAAACCTTCCAAATTATAACAAATTACTAATATAAATAAAACGACGTGACTGCAAACACAAACTGAATAGCTTTCCATTTAAGCATACAGCATTAAATGCTTACAGTTTGGACATAGCTCAAACAGAACCAATAACTAATGAATAAACATAATTATAGAATATATTTAAACTAATATTTTCACCTGAAACGCATACAAAAATGGCTAAAACAAACAAATCATATTGAAAATATTTTTCATTTAAATTAAGTAAAGACCATATGCTGCGAAGAAAATAACGAAATCACTCACGTGTTAGCGACATCGCTGCGAGAAACCAAAAGACGGTTAACATTCAACAGGTAGAAGTCTATTCTATCCTTCTAACGGAAGTGATGTTGTACGCAATAAGATATGACAAGCAACTCACAAACTGCAAAATAACGACTTAACTTTCACACTTAATTAAAACTAATCGCTTCTAAGAACTCCGCTGAATAGCAAACTGTTGATCATTCTATATTTTCTCAAAATTTCACTCTCCCTCCCAAAGCGACAATTAGAACATTTACTTAATCTTTTCTTATGGTAATCCTGTTTCTCCATTTGTATAGATAACTTTTTAATTCTCTCCAAGCACATTCCAACTTCATTTATAATTCTATCGTATCTAATAACCTGAATGGAAAATTCTTACCAGGAATTTTACTTTTCGCCGAGAGTAAAAATCAATGCGAAAATAAAATTATGAGTTTTATTTTAAGTACTTGTCATAAAAGCTTTTTTTTCTTTTTCATACGCCATGGAAACCGGGCCCATGAGCCTGGGTAGGCTTTAGAATGGGCGTATAAATGAAAAATAGAACACTGTACCAGTAACACTAGATATACCTTCTTCGACTCATTTCAAATTAGAATGCAGTGTAGGAAAATCATTGACATGCCTGGTTTGAATTACTTCAGTTGTTTACAACTTGTTAACAATTTTGTTGGTAGATCTTATACTAGAAAACAAGCTATGGCTGTAGGGTTAGAATTCATGTGCGCCAGGGTGTTTGTGTGCGTGCTTTATATTACAGATACAAATGTCTTGGTTTTTAAACATTTTTATTAATGAATTTCTTTTTCATGTTTAGTTAAAACCATTCCGTATATTTAGTTTGGAGCAACATCGTTTGTAAGTCTATTAAAGTTTCGAAACCATCCCGGTATCGTCCTCTGCAAGAAGTTGTAACAGTAACGTTACGCTTGCTCTGTTCCCTGTGGAGGCATCAATTGATCACAGTAATGAAACTGTACCTCATGAAACCTACGTTTGACTAGAAAGTGTTAAACCGTTAACTTCAAGTTATTTAAGTAGTTTATTGCAGGATTACTGTATCTGTGTTTCAAAATTTTGTTTGTATTCTACATTCAATAGAACTTCCATTGCTAAGCTCATGTCCGTGGATATCTACATAGAATTGTAGATATCAGTTAACGTTTTCTGTTTAGCTAATGTTATCTGCTAATGTTTTTTTCTATTAACTTCTTTTTTCCTGCATATGTGTATTTCTGTTTGTGTATGTGTGTACACATAAACACACACTTACGCACCTCCGCGCACACACACACACATACACACGCACACACACACATACACACACACACACACACACACAGATAAATGGATACACACGCGGTTCGGTTGAAAATTTGCAATTCCATGATCCAAGGCACGATTGCACGGTGTGACATGACGGTAAAATGTCACATATATAGCCTGCATTCTACAAATGTATGTGAGTAAAATTAGGTAGATGGAAACTGTATTGAAGCTCTTCACTGTACATTTATGCACACGAGCATGGATACGCGCTCGCGCACACACATACACACACATTTGAGTGTATGTGTATGTGATGTGTATAGATGCATGCATATACCTCTACATATATAAAATAAATACATCTATGTGTACTCGTGTAGTATACGTGTGCATATGTGAGTGCTTGAACGCATACAGAATATCTTGGTTGGAACGTTTAGTCTATCACTTAAAATCTTAACTACGGGTAATTCACAGATGGTTGTGCAGTTAACACCGCCTATCTTCGGGTGTCTTAAGTCTTGTCACGGATCACTTTACTCTCGACTTTCACCTGGTGAAGTTAAAAGGAATTTATCTTATTATGAATTATAGAAAATAAAAATAAAACTACTAACAGCTTAAATGAAACTTAGTAATGGTAAAAAAAACATACACAAATACACACACGCGCTTACACACAGAAATACATACAAGCATTCACACACATACACACACACGCACGTACACACACATACACGCACAAATACACACACATTCACGCATACATACACGCACATACACAATCGCCCATAATTACACATGCACACACACCCACACACACACAAACACACACGCATACACACGCATACACACACATGCACTCACAAATACCCACGCACGCGCGTACACATACATACACACACAAGCATGCACATGCAAATACACACACACAAGCATACACACATATATGCATACATGCACGCACGCACACGCACACGCGCGCACACGCACACGCGCGCACGCACGCACGCTTGCACACACACGCATAAACACACAAACACAACACACACACACATACACACACATATTGTTCTTTTATGTTTTACTTCTCTCAGTCATTGGACCGCGGCCATGCTGGATCGGTTCGAAAGGTTTATTCGAACGAATCAATCCTTTTCTTTCGTAATTACTGTATCCATCTTTTGTCGAAATTCTAGGTCACGCAAACGTAAACACACCAACTCCGGTTATCAAGCTATTTTGGGGGACAAAGACAAATAGAAAAACACAACATACTGCATATACACACATACACGCACCACACACACGCGCGCACCACACACACACACACCACAGACATACACACGTGCCATATACACACACGCACCACACACACCATACACACACACACAAACACACACATTTATATAAACCATTCATACATACATTCATACACACACATAGACACACACACACATACGCACACACACGCAAGCACGCACACACACACATGCAAGCACGCACACAAACACACACAGAGCCACACACAAACACTGTTTCTCACACACACACATACACAGTCATACACACACACACACACACACACACACATGTATATTTTAAACATTTCGTGCACCAAATTTAATCACAAACGTTAGTCTGTTCCGGCTATATTCTTTTCTACTCGAGGCACAAGGCCAGGAATATGTGGGGAGGGGGCCAGTCAATTAGATCGACTCCAGTACGCGACTGGTACTTAATTCATCGACTCCGAAAGGATGTAAGGCATAGTCGACCTCGGCAGAATTTGAACTCAGAACGTAAAGTCAGACGAAATATCGCTAAGCATTTCGCCAGGCGTGCTAACGGTTCTGTCACCTCGCCGCCTTCTACTCCGGCCATATTACAAAACACCCAAACATAGAAACACACAAACACATAAAAACATGCAGAATTTATTATTATACGCAACAGGCCACGTGTCTCTAATCGAAAGGAGTATTACACGGAGCATGTATTTATTAATCTGTACCGTGACTGAATATTCTCTAATTTGCTTGCCATCTGTGACGCTATTATACATCCATCTATATGCATATAAATGTGTTTGCATCCGTATATATGAGTAGGGGTATGTATGTGTGTCCGCTCTTTCGTGCGAGTGAATATATGCCTGCGTGTGTGTGCATTTATGCGTGCCTATGCTGTATGAGTGTATTATATGTATGAATATATATTTTTTATCCTTTTACTTGTTTCAGTCATTTGACCGCGGCCGTGCTGGTGCACCGCCGTTTTTAGAATCGACCCAAGGACTTATTCTTTGTAAGCCTAGTACTTATCTATCGGTCTCTTTGCCGAACAACGGTTGTCAGGTGATGGAGGGGGGACAAACAGAGACAGACATAAACATACAAACACACACACATACATACATACACACATAGACACGCATATGCACACAAATATATATGTATATTTGACGGGCTTCTTTCAGTTTTCGTCCACCAAATCCATTTGCAATGCTTCGGTTGTCCCGAGGCTATAATAAAAGACACTTGGTCAAGGTACCACACTGTGAGACAGAACCTGAAACCATGTGGTTCGGAAGCACGACCACTCCTGCGCCTATATATATATATGTGTGTGTGTGGGTGTGTGTGCGTATATATATATATATATATATATATATATATATATATATATATATATATATATATTTGCATTGCGCTGATTCGTTGGTCATACTGCAGCAACAGTAGTCCAAATAGAGTCAGCATTTTGTGATACATAGAATTAAAGTTGCAAAAAGAAAAAAAAACACATGTGTGTGCATGTGTGTATATATTGATTGATATAGATAGACACTCTTGTATAAATATATGTGCGTGTGCGTGGGTACACATTGATAGATATGAATAGATGCACACATGTATATGTATATGTTTGTGTGTATGTGTGTATATATTGATAGATTGATGTAAATAGATATACACACATGCATATATATGTATGTGTGTATGTGTGTATACATTGCCAGATATAAATAGATACACACACATGTATGTGTGTTTGACTTCATATGCACGTATATATACTAGGTATATGCACCGACATCAGCAGTGCGTCTCTCATGTAGTTTGTACTTTCTGCATCTACGGCTACTACTTTCTATAGGTGTGTGCGTTCGTGTGTATGAGTGCTTGTGTGCTTCTTAATATGTGATTCAACTTGTTTGTGATTCTGTGAATTTCTGTGCAAGATAAATTCATTGGTAGTTTAAGAGATTGATAAATCGGTAGACAGACAACGTAATAGAGAAATAGAGAGACAAACAGGCAGACAGATGTATAGGTAGATAGATAGATAGACAGACAAACACATAAAGGGGGTGTTTAATTAGACATAAAGGTAAATACATGTATCTTCAAGGTGTATATATGATTTAGTATATATCTGAATGTAATACAAGATCTTTCCTTTCGTTGATGGAACCCGTAACGAATATGAATTGCGAAATCCGTTACAAAGTATCTAAACGATAAACTTTGTGGATATCTGTATTTTAGATGAGTGAATATTTATTTAGGAAGATCTTACTGATCTGCTGGAATATAAAAGTCTATGTACAAGTTTGGAATTTGCAAAGTTTTGCTTGAATATATATTAGCACGTACATATATATATATATATATATATATATATATATATATATATATATATATATATATATATATATATATATATATATATATATATATATATATATATATATATATATATATATATATATATATATATATATATATACATATATATATATATATATATATATATATATATATATATATATATATATATATATATATATCCGTACATACGAGTATGCAAGTATATAAATAAATAAAAAATATATAAATGTGTTCATCTCCCATGTTCCTGCTTTTAGGCTTTTACTTCATACACGCCAGTTCAATTTGAATCGTTCTCAGTCGAAAGACGCCTGTTGTTATTTCTTGTTGTATTACTAATTGTGTACCATGTTCTCCGTTTTTTTGTTTGTTCTTTCGTCTTTGTTGCCGTACACATTCGCTAGCTTTCTTAGAAAGGGGTCTAATGCACTTAGCTTAGACTTTCTTTGGGGACGACCAGATCGGACCGTCTCAAGTGTAAATGTCCGAAGTAGTCGTGACTTTTGGTACTTGACTGATGAAAGAAAGCGAAGAATGACCCGTCTTTTTTTGCCTGTCCTTGTAATTGTTGCTTCTCTTATCTGCCTTTGTATCGTCTATCTGTCCGAACATTTTAATGCCCTCTATATTGCGTTTTTGTTCCATTTATACATATATATATATATATATATATATATATATATATATATATATATATATATATATTGTTGTACTTGGGGATGGTCATATTGCCAGTTTAGCCAATAAAAACACACGCACTGTATATTTGGTGTTAATTTGCTTCAGCTTTATATTACATTAATCTTAATCTTATTTCGGCCAGAGTTCTTTCGTCACACTTCTGTGACCTCATCAGTGGTCCTTTGTTTCCTTCCTTCTTATGTGTGTCTCACCTTGCTAAATATCAGCCATTTTGTATTTTGTATTCCTATTGTATGTGTCTACGCATGCGTGTCTTTCAATGTGTCTGTGTCTTTTGTAATATACAGTGCGTGTGTTTTTATTGGCTAAACTGGTAATATGACCATCCCCAAGTACAACAACATCTGTTT
>NC_142937.1:18995445-18997945 GCF_046866305.1 Octopus bimaculoides
TATATATATATATATATATGCAGACACACGCACGCACACACACGTGGCTGCGCGTTATTAATATTAATCAACATGTATTTTAATTTGAGGGGTGGGGAAGGACGCAGAAATCAAATAAAATAGTTTTTACATTTATGTGAATCTAGTAAACTTGGAAACCAATTACAATAAAAAGCGGGTGTATTTTGCTTTAATCAGAAGGACTTCATAGTTTTCACAATGTTAGATACATAAACTGGTTGGTTGGCAATCAAACGGAGAGGTTGCATGGGTTTCAATTTCCTTCTCACTCAATTTCTCTTTGTTTCTTTTTAATTTTATTTATTTTAATTTTGTTTTTGAAAGCGTTATAAATAAACCGGCTTTTTTCTTTTCTCTTCATTTCTTTTTTCTTTTTTTATTTTGTTGACTGTGCTGTTCTGCAAAAGGTTGTATGGAAAAAAATAGACAGACAGACAGACAGATAGGTAGATAGATAAATAGATAGAAGTTTGGATGGACAGATAGATAAACAGCTACATACAGAGATGGGTTATTAGATAGGTAGATAAATAAATGGATAGATAGATAGGTAGAAAGATAGATAAGAGGAAAGACAAACAGCTACAAAGAGAGAGAGAGAGAGAGAGAGAGAGAGAGAGAGATAGAGAGAGAGAGAGAGAGATGTAGAGACAGACAGACAGATAAATAGATGGATAGATAGAGAGATAGGTGGATGGATGAATTGATAGAGAAATTGGTTAATAGATAGATACATGGACAGATAGGCAGGTACATAGAGTGGGAGACCAAAAGACAACCAATTAGTCGCATATAGAGGAGAGATAGACTGACCGATAGATAAATAGACCGACGTGCTGTCCGGCATTCGCGATCATTAACGCCTCTTGACACACACCTGCACTTACATATACGACGCATACATGCACATTGCGCACATTACACACACACACACGTGCGCTCTTGCACACATACACACACACATCCAACTCCACCGCACACACATTTCTATACGTTGGTCTGTACGTGGTAGCCCAAGTTTCTAGAAATAGCAACCAAATCTTTCGAGAGTTGTACTATACTGCCTTTCAGAATGATAAATATCGCATTGGAGAATGCAGAACAACAAATGAATAAATAAATGGGATGGTCATGACTGGAATGCTATTGATCGAAGGCCCACTCAATCAGGAATAAAAGAGGGTCTAAACGATGAAATCACCAACATCGACAACTAAAACGACGACGACGCTCAAACCACTTCTAACACGACCACCACCACCAATAACAACAACCACGGAAATACCAAAACTGTATACATAGATATACAGGCACACACGCATACAATCAAACACGTGCACATACAGACATACGTGCATTCTCTCTCTTTTCACTTTCACTTTCTCTTTCTCTCCTCTCTCACACACAGTCACTCACACATATGCGTTACACTCCAGATCAAACTTCTACATACATAAGTTTTTGAATGATCTATCTATCTATCTATCTATCTATCTATCTATCTATCTATCTATCTATCTGTCTATCTATCTGTCTATCTATCTATCTATCTATCTATCAACTTACCTGTATAAAATAAAATATATATATAAGTATGTATGTATACATGTATGCATATATGTATATGCATATTAGCGGTTAAATATATTGAACTAAAAATCCCCTTCATATGGAATAGTTGAATCCAAAATTCGAACGTTTTCATTATATATTTATTATGTATTATTTATATATTTGTCTACTTGCAGTCACACTGTTAACAACGATTTATTTCACGTCTCTCGAAGTTTCCAAATTCCTATGACGTAAACAACATATGTGTGTGTGTATGTGTGTGTGTATGTGTGTATATGTATATATATATATATATATATATATATATATATATATATATAGATATATAGATAGATAGATAGATAGATAGATAGATAGATAGATAGATAGATAGATATAGATATATGTATACTTAAATATATACAGATACCTCTACGTAACATTAGACAAACATACATATGCACGAATAAAACAAAGAGGAAAAAGCCGCATATATCGATATATATTCATCTATCGAATACTTACTTTTAAAATCATTTCATCATACACTGATTGTAAATAAAGAGGTGTTACCCCGCAAATATAAAAAAAAGAAAGAGAAATGGTGAGAGGCTTAGAATGAAACGGAGAGAGAGTAAGAGAGAGAGAGAGACAGAGAGTGTGAGAGAAGGAGAGAGAGGAATATATTTATAAAGCGAGAGCGATCGAGAGATAGAAAGAGAGAGTGAGAAATATTGAAAAAGAGAGATAAGTGATAGAGCGAAATACCAAATGACAATAGAGAAAGAAATAGGAAAATACAGAGTGAAAGAGAAAGAGAGGAAGAGAGAAAGAGAGAGAGAGAGAGAGAGAGAGAGAGAGAGAGCAATCAGTGAGTGAGTGAGTGAGTGAGTGAGCTAACGGATGTACTACTAAAAGCCGATGC
>NC_142937.1:19010445-19015445 GCF_046866305.1 Octopus bimaculoides
TGTAATTACATTCATCTACACAGATGTCAGTAACGCAAGCCTGTGAATCAATTAAAAGTGTTTCAGAGGCGTCTCCTCCTATAACTTTGAATTATACACTTCCTTCAATGCTTACATGTAGCTAAATGAACGTGGAATGACCCTGTTCAGTTTTTATCGAACACTTAGTCATGGACATATAAAAACGAAGATTACATAGCACAATCTGTCGACCACTATTATAGTTGTCTTTTAGGCTATCGATTCGGCATATCCATAGTCATTTAAAATGTGCTGCTGCGAAATACAGCGTGGATTCCATAGAAGATTAGATAAGAAGCCAATGCATTAAGTCTAGTCTGCAACCTATTTTCATTTCTCACCAGAAGCCGAACTGTCTCAGTTATAAAAGAGTAATTTTCTCTTTAACAGTACATAAATATAATATCAGGATTTTGTTTGAACCACAAAGAACTGCAAACAACAAAACCAAAAGATTTTGTTTGTTTGTCCACAGAGACGGCGGGTTCAATAATAATAATAATAATAATAATAATAATAATAATAATAAAAATAATAATAATAATAATGATAATAATAATAATAATAATAATAATAATAATAATGATGATATTTCATTTGTTTGCCACTAGGGCAAAAGGTGAGGGGGACAATACATAGACAGACATAAAGTGTAGGGGTTTACATACAAATAAATGATAAAATAATTAAATGACAAAAATAATAATAATAATAAGTATACTCGGTATACAAAGAAAAGGAAGGGAAATATACATCGTATACAGAGATTTAAAGGAAAAAAGGGTGTATGGTGGAATGATAGAGATGTAGTCCTCCTGATACAGGATGACCTCTAGAGATAGTCGAGGAACCCCAGTGTCCAAGATACCCCTGAGGACCAATTGTAATTATAATTCTTTCTACTATAGACACAATGTTTGAAATTTTGTGGGAGGGACAAGCCGATTACATCAGCCCCAGTACGCAACTGGTACTTAATTTATCGGATTCGGAAAGGTTGAAAGGCAGGGTCGACTTCGGTGGAATTTGAACTTAGAATGTAAAAACGGACCAAATGTCGCTAACAATTTTGCCTGGTGCGCTAATGTTTCTTATTTCTTTATTGCGCACAAGAGGCTAAACACAGAGGGGACAAACAAGGACAAACAAAAGGATTAAGTCGATCACAACGACCCCAGTGCATAACTGGTACTTATTTCATGGACCCCGAAAGGATGAAAGGCAATTTGAACTCGGAATGCAAAGGCAGAGGAAATGCCGCTGAGCTGGCAGCAACGTGCCAATGATTCTGCCAGCTCACCGCACTCCCAATAATAATAATAATAATAATAATAATAATAATAATAATAATAATAAGACCTGGAAATAGAGATAACTCGAATGTGGAATCTAAAAACAGAAACAATTCCTATCATAGTGGGTGCCTTAGGTATAATAAAAAAAATATTCAGACAATTACATAACAAAAACACCAGGACTTACAAATATATATAACATACAGAAAATTGCACTACTGGGCACTGCACACATTCTACGCAAAACACGTTCAATACAGTAAACATAAGAGCACCACAGCAAACCACAGCACATACCCAAGGCGCACAGAGCTGCGCTCGGTAGTGAAGTGAAAGCACGTTATAAAAATAGAACTACTGAACAATAATAATAATAATAATAATAATAATAATAATAATAATAATAATAATAATAATAATAATAATAATAATAATAATAATAATAATAAAAAAAAAAACAACAACAACAACAATAATAATAATAATAATAATAATAATAATAATAATAATAATAATAATAATAATAATAATATTATTAATAATAATAACGATTTCAAATTTTGGCACGAGGTCAGCAATTTTATAATGATAATATTGCAATATTAGATAATGTCTGTTATGTAGATGTAAACACATCCAATCATTTTAGACCAGGTTGGATGTTTTAACATGTACATGATTTGTCTTGGTGTAAAAGATGGGCTGCAGCAACTATGATGCTCAATACGACAGATTTGCTTATCAGTTCCTTGAATTAAACATTTGAGCATGTTCTTTAGTGGCTCACGATATGTGCGTCTCTCACCAGGAGTAGGATATTGGGGGGGGGGGTGCATTACATCCATGTATTGAGAGGAATCCTTTGGGGCTTGGATAATTCACACTTGGATGCATGGGTGTTTCGTTAAAAGAGTCAGAAGAAAATTGCCGTTGAGTACTTTGTACGACGCGCTAACAACTCTACTAACTTACCGCCTTAATAATTATCATATTTTCTGGTTTAAGTACAAAGACCAGCAGTTTTGGGAACTGCAGTTTAGTCAGTTATATCGACACCAGTACTTGACGGGTACCTCATTTTATCGATCCCGACAGGACGAACGGCAATATTAGCATCGTTGGGATTTGAACTCAGAACGTAAAGTCAGAAGAAATGCCGCTAAACATTATGTCCGGTGTGGTTACGATTCTGCCAGCTCACCATATTTAATATTAATATTAGCAATGACAACGATAGCGGTTTCAAATTTTGGCAAAAGGTCACAAGTTCCAGGAAGAGTGGGGGGGGGGGAATAAATCGATTACATCGGCCCCAGTGCTCAACTGGTACTTGTTTCATCCACTCCGAAGGGATGAAATACAAAGTCGACCTCGGCTGAATTCGGACTCAGAACGTAAAGACGAACGAAATGTCGCTAAGTATTTTACCCGACATGTTAAAGATTCTTATTTCTTTATTGACCACAAGGGGCTAAATATAGAGGGGACAAACAAGGACAGACAAGGGATTAAGTCGATTACATCGATCCCAGTGCGTAACTGGTACTTAATTTATCGACCCCGAAAGGATGAAAGGCAAAGTCGACCCCGGCGGAATTTGAACTCAGAACGTAGCGGCAGACAAAATACCGCAAAGCATTTCGCCGGGCGTGCTAACGATTCTGCCAGCTCGTCGCCTTAACAATGATAATAATAATAATGACGCTGATGATGGCGATAATGATGATGATAATAACAATAGACATTTGATATCTCATATTGATATCTCATAACCCTATGGCAACCCTGATCGATCCCAACTACGATCAAAGATTTTCAAGCCGTGACTTATATTCCCATATATTCTATGAAAGTCTAAGTAATCCAATAATTCTTTCCTTTTAATAATATGATGTGGTTTGAGGAGAGTTGACCGAGTGACCGTGTTAAGGATATCTGTGCTCGTTGGCTCTTTGAAGTGAAATTCGTAGATAGGTGACAGACAGAAGAAGCACTGAAACAAGGTAATTCGCTCCGTGAGACATTCTCTTATCATACATTCACTTACACTCGTCATCCAATCACCACGGCTGACAGATAACGATTTTCCGTTTGTTGAATAAGAAAGGTAAATTATGTGAGACTATTATGTATCGAAATACAGTGTTGGATAAAGAGTCAGATTTAAGTGAATAGCGACACTGAAATATTGTATATGAAATCAGGCATGTATGCTCTACTTTGAGATATCTTCAAGCTTTTATTAGATTCAAAGTGGCCATTGACAATTGAAGTGTTTTACATAGTATAAATATGTATTTTATTATTTAGTTTTATTTCTAGATTTCTCGCCAACGGAAATATAGCCGGTTTCTAAACTGCAACCAAGGCTCTTTCGTTAGCATTTTAATGTCATCAACAAGGTCAGGCGTGGGTGTACGTGTGGCTATAGGTGGTATGTGGCGTTAGTAAGTGTGCAGACCTGTGTCTGCTTTATGCATGTGATTCATAAATGTAATTGAATGTCTAGTTACTCTTGCAAAGTATTACATATTGTATATATGTGTGTGAATATATGCAAGTATGTATGCGTACATACACACATACATACATACACACACACACACACACACACACACACACACACACACACACACACATATATATATATATATATATATATATATATATATATATATTATAAATACATCATATACATAAATAAATAAATGAATATATATATATATATATATATATCCAAAGGCAGGAACTTTTATAACTCGTATAAATATATATGTATGTATATGTACATATGTATGTACATATAAACATGCGTATATGTGTGTACACACACACACACACACACACACACACACACACACACACACACACACACATACACACACACACACATATATATATATATATATATATATATATATATATATATATATATATATATATATATATATATATATATACATATACGTATGCTTATATGTACATGCATATGTACACATACTTACATACATATATATTTACTCGAGGAGCTGCTGAAAAATTCCTGAAAAGCGGAGGATCAGTTAATTATGATTTCATTAAACATATTTTATTCAACATATTCACCATATTCAGATTGCAGCAGTCCTTCAGTTTTTCCAAGCCTTGTAAAAAGAACTCCCAAGGTTGGATCTTGAACGAGACCACTGTGGTAGCGATCACTTCCGAATTGGAGTGAAATTTCCTTCCCTTGAGATGTTTTTTTTAGTTCGGGAACGAGGTGATAGTAGGAAGGGTCCAAATCAGGATAGTTCACAAATTCGAAGCCAGATTCACGTATTTACTGTAGAGTCTCGTGTGGTGTGTGTGGTGGTGCATTAGCCTAACACAAAACAGGACATTACGCCTCAGCGTTCCACTGTGTTATTACTTCAAAGTTTCATGCAGTTCGTCCAACAGAGACATAGTATTTTGAATTGATTGTGCGACTCTTTGGCGGGCTTTTTATGAGGGGTATTTTTCTTAGAACTCTGAAGCCAGATACTGCAATAGAGAAGAGAGGGTCTATGAGGTATTGTGCAAAAATTTGAACCAAAAATTTGGACAAGCATTGCCTTGTCAGTGAAGAATATATTCATTTGCAATTTAGCAGCCATCATGTATGTATATATTGATGTATTTATATGTGTGCATGTGTATGCATGC
>NC_142937.1:19022945-19032945 GCF_046866305.1 Octopus bimaculoides
TTAGTGATAAAGTCCATATATTTTAGAATAAGATTTCATGAAAAGTGAAATAAATTTAACTGAATGACTAGAATGTTAGACTTAGGTTCACTTGCTTTTCAGCAGATTATAGAAAAAGACGTTTCATTTTAGACTTTGTTGATTGACAAAATCCTGTAACGTTAGGCATCCTACTCATCGTACCAGTCAAGTCTCTTCCGCAGTCCACGAAGGCTTCTTCTTCTGACTAATTTTTATCCACGCAGTCATTCTCCATTTTCCTTGCGTTCTCAAAATATTTCCCTAACATTTTAGGAGGGATGGAGGTAATTTAATTCGTTCGGCTTTCATAATATTCTTCTGGGGACGCTTTTGCGCTCTAAGATTTTCCTTTCCAACAAATGTAAACTAGTACAAGCTCTCAACAGGTTAGGAAGCCCTATGATTTAATGGGTATCATATCAGTGGTACCCATTAAAAACTAAAAACTTCAAACGGCCATGCATTTGTAAAGCATGCAGTTATGAAGCATGCATTTATAAAGCAAGGTTTGTTACGTTTCCTTTTGTTTGAGTGGTTTCAGTACAGTTATTGTATGTTGAAAACCCCTCTTTCAAGCTAAAGTTAATTAAATCGATCAGAGTAGTTATTCAATTAACTGGTAATTGATATTTTGACCTTGCAGAAATTAAAGACAAAGCGGACTTAAGCAGTGTTTAGCTCAGAACATAGCAACAAATTTGTATTCTGTTAGTCATTCAATAATGTTCCATCCATCCATCCATTGGTCTACGCATCCATTCATCCATTTATTCATCTATCCAACCATGCGTCCACCCATACATACATCCACCCATCCTAATTTCCCTCCCTCCTTCCATCCAACCATCTATCCTATCCACGTCACCTCCTTTAATCCATTCATCCATCCATCCATGAAGCCATCTATCTATACTTCGAACAAACATTTATTTCATCCCTTCAACCATGATCACAAAAAATATCCTCACCATTTATGATGTTCTTGTTGTTTTCCCCTAAAATCCGCTCTAGTGGAGCAGAGCTATGTTGACATGTTGCTTTCCGGCTGTGAGCATGTGACCACTGACTATATATATATATTTATATATATATATACATCGTGTGCAACATATTCTCCAAAGTAATGCAAGCTTCCTCCTCTCATGTCACTGTAATAGACGAATGCACGCATACCTACATAAATGCTTGATAGCAATGTGGCTTTCATTTTAATTTAACAAGACGGGTGTCTGCGTGGAAACATCATTCGATGGTTCGTAGTAAAATGGTGGGAAGTTGCTTAACCTTGTGGCATTGAAACTTCAAATAGATATCTAACTCTGCTATCTCCTAACTTAAGGGAATTGATGTCATTTACGCTATTAGCTATTTTAAGCTAAGTGTACTTGAATAAACTGCGGATCGAAGCAATCAGATGATCTCTACACGCAAAGAGCATGGCCATTGATCTATGGCGCGAGATACTACCAGTATTCGAACAAAATGGAAATATAAAACGAAAATTGATAATAAATTAAGTAAGGGGAAAAAACAGAAGTAAGCTAACAGAAAACTCCACGTAGCTTTTATATTATACAATAAACAGTGGCACTTAGCTCGATCATACATCCAAAGCTTAAAGCTATGCTTGTATTTTCGTTTATACATGGATGTATAGAGGCTGGCCTATGTATGTCGGTGAGAGTGTGTGATACATGTGTGTTAGCGTGTGAGTATATGCATATATATATGTGTACAAACAAACGCTCACATAAACGTACCGACACACACATATATGGACAAAAGCATATATTCATAGCTTCACACACACACACACACATATATATGTATAAGTATATATATATGAATGTATATGTATATACATGTATATATGTTATGTATATATATGTCTATATCTATATATATAGATGTAAATATATATGTATATATACATATATATATATATATATATATATATATATATATATATATATATATATATATATATATATATATATATATATATATATATGCAATATACATACATCCACAGGCATACTTATATGTACGTATAGGCACATTCATGTTTGTGTATTTATGTATATATATATATATATATATATATATAGATATTGTATGTATGTATGTATGCATGTATGTATGTATCTATCTATCTATCTATATATATATATATATATATATATATATGTGTGTGTGTGTGTGTGTGTGTGTGTTTAAATGCACACACGTGATAGTTAACGCCGTAAGTGCGTGTGTATCTGTATATATAGACTATGGGTGTATGTGTGTTTTCGTGAGTGTGTGCATACGTGTGTGTGAGCTCATATGTGGCGGCAGTATAACTCTATGATATTACTCTGCACGGAGAAATCTCATGAATATTAAATGAAAATCTTGCTTGGTAGCCGTTAATTATAAACAAAGACCACATAGAAGAAAATGTATAATAATGCACTCGTAAAATGGGCAATGCTAGCCTTGTTAATTATGCATGCATACACACTCGATACAGAGGCATAGATAGATAGATAGATAGATAGATAGATAGATAGATAGATAGATAGATAGATAGATAGATAGATAGATAGATAGATATGCAATTCAACAGTAAGATTTAAAAAGATATACATATGCACGCGTGTGTGTGCGTGTGTGTATATACATAGAGAGAGAGAAAGAGAGAAAAAGAGACAAAGAAAAATTTGAGCTGAGTTAACAGATAGTTGGATACATGATTTTATATTGATGACTGGTGGAATTGTGGAGTCATAAATTGACATAAATTCAAACGTATTCGTATACGCATGCATATACATATACACATTGAAATACTCAATCACATATAAAGATACAACCATGCACACGTTGGCTTCTCTCTCTGTCTTCTCGCTCACCCAATTTTAACTTGATGTACGTCGATAGAGAGAGGCATGAAGAAACTTCTAGAAGGAAAGATATGTAGGTATGCGTGCATTCGTCTATTACTTTGAATACAACAAATGTACATGTTTCATTCCAGCAGGAGTTTGTCAAGCATTAACTAGTTTTATGGATGCTTATAGAGTTAACGCTTACGTATATATGCTCATATACATGTACATATGCACATAGGTATATGTGTGTGTATACGTACATACGTGCGTGTAATTTTGTGAGCCTGGGAGCGTGTTTATGATAGAGGAACGTGTGGGCTAGGGTTGGCAAGTAGGTTTCCTTTCAGATTTCTATACACAGGATCTCTTTACTTTCACTTTCATCCTATCTATCTATCTATATATCTATCTATCTATCTATCTATCTATCTATCTATCTATCTATCTATCTATCTATCTATCTATCTATCTATATCTAGATATATAGGGCAGGGAATCGTTAATTAGTAATAAAATTAATAATTAACAATTTTGCCGGGTAGCTCAGTATGAAAAAACCTTATCGGTAAAACCATTTATAATCATAAATAAATAGGGATTAGCAGTATCCTGCTTCTCCAACATACTGAGAATTCAGAAATAGCAGCCAAATAACTACTGATTCCAAAACTACAAATTGTTGTCTAATTGATAGCGATATTTATGGTACATATACGTATATATGTATTTATGTAACTATGTATGTATGTATGCATGTACGTATGTACATATACATACATGCATTTATATATATGTATATATATATATATATATATATATATATATATATATATATATATATATATATATACGACTGTAGCATAGGAAAATATCTACTCTCAAGAGAATGACCTATTTGAAGTGCTGCTTTACCCTTTTTTCCTCAATTGTGGAATAAGGAACAATAAGAACTTAATCAAATCTTTTAGGTCAATGACCCTCCATCCATTCGTTTTCATCATTGTTGTTTTGTGCACGTGCTCCTTCTCATTGTAGTTTGTTATTTACTGTCGGTATTCAACGCTTTTTTTTCTGAAACTTCTTTCTCACTTTCGCGCCCTCCTCCCTTTCGATGGGTTGAGAAGATTTCTGAGCAAGCGATTCCCTTTTCTTATCTCTTGGCAACGAAATTATTCCGCTGCTGGCTAGTGTTGCGGAAATGTGTCTTTTTACTGTTACTCGGGACACACCATCTTCGTTCTTACTCTCACTCAATGCTGGCAATAGTTGAAAGAATGGATTTCTTGGATTCAAAGTTAGACTGTGACTGCTTACGGAGACTTCGTCTGCCGAAACGATAAACTTTCGGCTGTTTTATTGCTGTTTTCGTCCTCTTTGTCTTTGCTGTGTTTTTTTTTTTTAATTTTCGGGATAAACACGTCTCAAGTTACTTGTGCTGTCACATGTAAAACAGATTTTTTCCATACACCGTGTATCTCGCTGGTCGATTTTCTGCTCAACTTTAATGGCCTTGTAATTTTGTGTGTATCATAACGATTCGGACGCCCATACAAGCCATTAGACCCTCATTTTAATTAAGATATTTTGAGGTTTGAGCATTAGCTTTGTATAGTGGCTTTTACGGTATCGATAGCCATATAAAAGCGGTATCGAGAGTTGTAAGCATAAGAATATATCCCTTTAGTTATATCAAGGAGAAAGAAAGTGAGAGAGGAAGAAAAAAGGGAGGGAGAGACAAAGAGAAAGATTAAAAGAGAAGAAGAGAGAATAAGGGTTAATGGGAACAGTGTAGGGGTAATAAGAAATCAGGTTCAAGCTCAACCTGGAGATAATATCATATCGATTTCCGATTACCAGAATGTTACATGAAATGGGGTTAGCTTGATGTTGTTATACCCGTGTCGATATAATTGATAATATCACTGTCATCCACTTGGAAAATCGTAGCATGGTGCCTATGTTAAGAATCAATATATTCAACTCTCTGTCTATCTGTCTCTCTCTCTTTACATACATACATTTATTTATATATATATGTACATGTACATATGGGTATATATATATATATATATATATATATATATATATATATATATATATATATATATATATATTAAGGTTTAGTTTTATGTTCAATTATAATAAAAACAGTTTTACATTAATCTGATGTGTTACTACATACTCTTTTAGAAAATAATATATATGTGCGTGTATGTATGTATGTATGTATGTATGTAAGAATGTATGTATGTATGTGTGTATGAATGTATGTATGCATATGTGCTGGTGTGTGTGTATGCGTATGTATAGATTGTTTGAAGTGGTGTACAGCTGCTATATATTAAGAAAAAGAAAGGGGCCAGGATTTGGATAACAATTTATTCAGTGCTTTCATCCCTTCCAGAGATTCATCCGGAGTAGTTTGTTTTGTTTTTTTTTTTGTTTGAATTCATGATGAATCCGTGAAAAGGATGACAGCAATAAATAAATTGCTTTTTTTTTCATCGCAATCCTCATCACTTTCTTTTTCTTAATATAGATATATAAATGATGGACTATTTCGTCGAAGGCAACGTATGTGTGTTCAGCTTTTGCCGACCGAGCTGCACGAATGTTTTTTGTTTATAGTGATCAAATGCATATGTTGGACATTAGCTCACTCCCTCCATCAAATCGACGTTGCCTGAATAGGTGAGCTGTGCTCCACGTGTCAGATGTCAGAGTGATCACCGAGCAACATGAGATGAAGTGATTTTCTCAAGGACACAACCCACCACCCGGTCTAGGAATTAAAAGCACGATCTCGCGACCGAGGGTGAAACACCCTAGCCACTAGGCTATGTGACTCCACATCCCCCCCCCACACATACGTACAGTACATGAATATATCCATACACACACACATGAATATATATATATATATATATATATATATATATATATATATATATATATATATATATATATATATATATATATATATATATATATTTATATATATATACATATATATAACGTTTATGTATTTCTTTTGCAAGATCCGTGATGTAAAATCCTATGTTGAAATAGATATTGTTATATTTAGGGGTGGTCATATTTTTGGGCTAATTAAACACACCATATACAATTAAACTCACTATATACACCCACTGAATACTTCGTCTTCGCCTCAGCGTTATTATTATTGTTATTTTAGTGTCCTTTCTCTGAAATCTTTCGTTGGACATCCTGTGACCTCTTCAGCGATTCTTTATACCATGTGTTTCCTCCTGTTCCGTTTGGTCCGCTCTGTCTTTACAGACAGACAGACAGACAGACAGACGGACACACACACACACACACACACACACATACACACACACACACACACACGCAGACACACAGAGTTATGTGAAGTTATATATACAACAAATTGATATTAAACTGAAAGATTATTGACTACGTTTTCATTTAGAGCACATACATTAAAATTTTACAAGGCGGACCTTGACAGCGACTTTAAAGTCTGACGAAGGTGGGCAAACCAAAACTTCTGTCGTCTTTTCTCTGTATACACGTACACACACACACACATACACACACACACACACACACACACACACACACACACACACACACACACACACACACTAACCTCTAAGCCGCTATCCTTTATTGATAGGTAATAGAGTGAAAAGATGAAAATAAAAATATGGAAACCACCTGTAATGTTTTTGCGACAAAGATTCTCACTGAATTACAGTACCATCTTCTAACAGGTAATTATCACCGTACATACTACAGTAATACTTAAAAAATAAGGTAACGAGGCATTCACCTAGCAAGACCTGGTTCAAATCGCAGCAGGATCTTTGGTAAAGTTGACTCTATTTCTAAGTGAATGTTTGCAAAATAAACATGCTGTTTCATGTAATTTTTTTATTTTTATAACGTAAATATGTATCACGTATTTATTTTATATTAATGGGAATGAGTAACGCAATAGCCGCCGCAGCAGGATAACAATTTTCCCCGTCATTCTGTTTTTAGCACAAACTTCATCTATATTTCGATTTTGCATTTGGCACATGAGCGAATACGTGTAGGCAGGGAATAGTGTATAAACTCCAAGCCAGCCCATTAATGGTACAAATATACTTGTTGTGATTGTTTTTTTAGGCCCAGGTAAGCTACGGTTGGACATACTTAGCAGAAATATATTGTAAGCATTGAATATCTTATATTTATTTAGCATAGCTCTTCTCCTCCCGTTTTTAGAAGGCAATCTAGTGGTTTAAATATAAGTATATACGTGTAATATAAATGTGTGTGTGTGTGCATGCGTGCGTGCGTGTGCGTGTGTGTGTCTGTATGTGAGTATTCGGTCACTGTTTTTTTAAAAATTAATTTGGGTAATACGTAGAAAACATCACATTCATTTGTACCTAATTTATGGACTCCAGAGATTTGATGTAGACGGTAAATTCATCTTTGGTAGTATTTTAACTCAAACAGAAAGAACCAAAGCTAATTACGATTGAGGGATCTTATTCGCGCTCACTCACTTCTGCAATTTAGCCACTTTGGAATAATAAAGGCTTTACGAGACAATTAATGCCACTTGACTTTGGCTGAAGGAAGCTAATGAGTCATTCAGCTATTGATGTTTTTCATATACTAGATGTTTTTTTTAATCCCCAATCCATTTTGGATTGAAGATAATTTCGTCGCCATTCTGTAATATATATCACTACTGCATGATTAAAAACAGACCTTACATGGGACAAAAACTATATAAAAAAAGATTATCCACTAGACCAATAGATTTGTTTTGAGGGGAGAGAGCTTAATCGATACCATCAATTCGTAACAGATATTTTATTTATTGACCGTCAAGGATGAAAGACAAAATATTTAGAATCTTGGAATTGAACCC
The DNA here is from genome assembly GCF_046866305.1 of Octopus bimaculoides. Lineage (NCBI taxonomy): Eukaryota > Metazoa > Mollusca > Cephalopoda > Octopoda > Octopodidae > Octopus > Octopus bimaculoides. The sequence goes on from NC_142937.1 coordinate 19,030,755, forward strand.
AGGTCCTACAGGATTACAAGTGGTACAGTAACGTATGTTTTCCAATATTCTATAGATTTTGTAATTCGACTCGTTAATGCTGTCGTTTTGCACATCATCCGTTGATGTCTACTGCAAAAATTTTCAAGAAATAACAAAAGGTGTGTTACGTCATAAAGCAAATACGTCATTATAACTATATAATCTCACCATATCTTGAGTAAGTGACTGAAATTTGCATCGACAAAATTTTTACAGTAATAGCTTAAAAGCCGCTCTCCGTGTGGATTTTATGCTAGCTCCTGTGGAGGGCTAATCAGGCCTGTGACCCCAAACTAAAAGGGGCTAAATAACTCGACTGTAGTACATCTATAATGACTATATACACCAGTGGTGTTTGATCATAGGTTAAGGTAGGAGAATAATTAATTCTATAATGCAATCATTCTATTGTTTCAGTCCCAAGTTGAATTCCGACTGTTGGCCATTTGCCCCAAAATTCTTAGCTCGATGTAAAATTAACGAAGCGAAAGTCATACATCTCTCGCTTTATCTCTGACGTTATCTGACAAACGCCGACCAGGATGGCGTGAATCAGTCAAGCTTTACTTGCTAGAAATAGCAACCCAAATGCTTTTAAATCAGATCCCAATATTGCATGTTCAAGAACTAAATGTAGGGCAGATTTTCAATCCCAGGATCATCCTGATTCCAAAAAAGTATTATATGTCTCCGTAGACCAAATGTCGACTGAAATACAACGATTCTGCACAGACAGAATTTCGCGTATATTAATATAGATATTGAAAGTATATAGAAGAATCAACTGGGTTAGGATTAGCTGTTGCAACGCTTTTGTATTGGGTAAGAAGGAAAATCTACATTTTGCTTATTTACAACGTAAAATAAAATTTTTTATTAGGAATATATTTGGATATAGAAAAGTAGAGAAAAGAATCAGTAGTTGTAAGGAAGAGGGGCATATTCCATGAAACCTATGAAAACGAATTACTCGTTACGGCACGTGGCTTTGGCGATTAGGGTGTTGCACTCAACACCATAAGATGTTGGTTTCGATTCTCGGTCCGATCGGTGCCTTGCCTTCTCGAGAGAAAGACTGCATTTCACGTCGCTTCGGTCAACTCAACTGTAAATTAGTTCCAGCAATAGCATATGTGTTTGTGTCCCATTCTGTACCGCTTTAGAATTGGTGTTTGTGTAAGTCTACGTAACTTAGCTGTTCGGCAAAATGAAATGATAGAACAATCAGCAGGTATAAATGAACTACTGGGTTGAATTGTTTGAGTAAATCGTCGAGCTGGTGCTCCAGCATTGTCGCAATCCATTCCCTGAAACAAATAAAAGAATAAAAGAGCAATGTCTCTATCTCTAAAATGTACTTGCTAGCTTTCTTAAGTGACTTAGATTTTAAAAAATTGCACATTCAAAAGACTGATGTCGCACCCTTGAAGTGTTTTCTTCATATTCTGGGCAAAAATAGCGTTTTACTTACTAAAGTTAAATTAACTCCACACAGTAGCCTATACGTGGTTTTGCCTGCTAAAAATAATAGCAAAACCTTCTCCAAAACTGAATCCATAGTTCTAAAATAGGTAGTTATAGTGAGACAAACTCTGACATTAAGATGAATGATCACAGATTTTATGTCTGTGATCAAAAGTCTGTTCGATGATGATAGGCCTAAAGCTATAGAGCAACAACAACAGGTATAATTTAACAAGTGTGCTGATGGAAATAGTCAGACGTTATTAAAGCATTTTCATTTAAACACAATTACTCTGATAATACCTTAGAAATAATACGTCGAAATTAGGAAATCGCTATGAAGTTTCCTACAGTTACGGAAGCACATATCACATAATGACGGCCTATAAAATAATGGATTCTACATTCCTGAAAGCAAAACAAAGCTCTCTTTTCGCAGGGAATAAATCAAATCAGCTCTTTTGATGATAATCAGTTAGGTAGAGACATCAAAAGTATACGTAACGTGAAGCAGGTTCGACCAGATATTGTACAACACGTCGTTATCTAGGTTATCTATCAGCTTGCATTTTTGCTTTATGGCATATAGAAAAGAGTTTAACACTCGGTACCATCGATGTTATTGATCTTTCTCCTCTTGACTGAACCATACAAGTGTTTTGTCTGCTTTGCCAATCGTTTAACTCATGTGACATATGTCTATCAG
>NC_142937.1:19035445-19077945 GCF_046866305.1 Octopus bimaculoides
CCGGTAACTGAGCGGTTCCGTAGAGAATTTAACACATTATGTACCAGATCAAAAATAAATAAATAGATAAGTCTTCTAATGGATTTGTTGGAACAATGCTGTGTGCCATTTAAGTTGCAATCCTATGACAGAAGAATAAAGAAACCAACGTGAAAGAGTGATTTTAAAGTAATATTTTATAGGGATGACATGGTGATTATTCTTGGTTGGTACATTTACTTACAGTTGGGACGAAGATAAACTTAATTCTCGTTATATTTCAATTGGCTTCGTTGCACGCGATGAGAAGTACACACACGCATACAAACACACATACACGGAGAGAGCGAAAGAATCGTAAAATCAAAGGAGTAATGGGAGTAGTGGTAGTTGTAAGAGAGAGTAAATGACGAAATATTCATGGGAGGAGTTTTAGAAATGAGAAATTAGAAATTGCCCTCCGTAGACAAAATAGAGCAACAAATTATATAGTCGCGTTTGAATTTGACAGAACATAATAATGAATATATATAACGTCAGTTTGTTTTATTCGACTTTATTTTAAAGTAATACTTTCTGTTTCCGAAAATAAGTTTTCCTTTTATTCTTTTGTATATGTGCCAAAAAAAAAAAAAGGTGTAAGTTGAATTATAATCATTGTATGCATACCATAATGTCTGATACTACCCATGGTGGTAAAAGTTTACTTTGAAAGTTACTCGCCATAAGACGGTTAATCTTCAAGTCTGCAAATAAATGCTACAACGCATTTTCTCAAGTGCCAGTCTTCTATTACCATTCACAGTGCATAATATAGTATTAATATTAGCAATCACATCTTGCATAAACCTACAGCAATGTCTGTATAATCGAAAGGAAAAAGAAATAGAGAAGTTATAAAGTTCATACTTTGTTTTCAGAAGCATTAATGCAATGAGCGAAGTGACTGTTCCAACTGGATATCAAAATCGTCTTGCTCTGCCGATGCTGCCACTACACATAACAATATAACGCTTACTCTGTTAGAGGCACGCCAGTCGACCGTCAATAGAAATGGAACACAATCAATAATATTCAAGGAGAGTTATTGCTGGTCGATGAACGTGAATATCTTTGACCTGAGTGAGTTATTTACTTAGAAACATGCCATGCATCTTTAGTTCTCCACACCACCGCATCTCTCCTTCGCTACATCATCAATAGCAACATAAATTCGATGCTGATATTTTGAACACTGTGAATAGGCCATCGTTATAGTGAAGGAGATGCACGGAAGGGCGGGAATGTATATCTTAGTGCATTTGACCGTTTTGAAAATTCTATAATATCAAACAAATTGATGATTATTTAAATACAAAGTTATTGATAAATAAAACTATATATATATATATATATATATATATATATATATATATATATACATGCATATATGTACATATATTTATGAAATACATGAAACACACATATATATGAAGCACATGAAACACACATATATATGAAGCACATACACACACACACACAAATATATATATTAAACACAAACGCACACATATATATATATATGAAAAACATACAAATATGTACATATACAGATATATTTTTTCACGAGAGTGCATGTATCCATATGCACAAACATATATGATCAAGTATAAATTTTGTGGATGAAACATAACCGAAATCCAAAGAAACTTTCTTTGAAATAAGGCGGCTTTTTGTTCAGTCTCAACGCGTGACGCAATGAGTACGTTTTTTTCTACATATAGGCTTACCTAGACTCAGACCATTTCACGGATTTTAGGCAGATGTAGATAGTAGAAGAGCATAACATCTTGAAAATTGGTTTTAGTTTAGCCTAATTTGACGCTAATTAATGTCTGTCTAGTTTTAGGTCACGTCCACCTTATCAGATGGTTTGATGAGATGAGCGTGACCTACGCTCACGAAATTTTGAGAACGACCTGACTCAAACCGTCAGTATGTGTGTGTATATATATATGTATATGTATACAGACAGACAAACATGCATACATTATACATCTTCGCTCTCCCTCACAGGTACATCTATCGCTATATACTGACATTTCCATGTACATGCAGGTTGTTTGTCTGTGTGGATATATATGTATATATTAGTATATATTATGGTGGTGCTCCAGCATGGCCGCAGTCAAATGACTGAAACAAATGAAAGAATAAAAGATTGAAAGAATACCTATACATGTATGCACTTATATATATTTATTGACACAAGTATAGATATCTACACACACGCATGAATGACTAAATATATCTGGTTCTAAGTGTTTTCCACATTACTTTATAGTATTATATTTATAACGAGGCGGAGGCGCAATGTTCCACTTGTTAGGGCAGCGGACTCCCGGTTTCCATTCCCAGACCGGTCGTTGTGAGTGTTTATTGAGCAAAACCACATAAAACTCCACGAGGCTCCGCAGGGGGGGGGGGGGGGGTGAACACTGCTGTACTTTTTACTCACAACTTTCACTTTTTCTTCCTATTTCTGTTGTACCTGTATTTCAAAGGGCCCGCCTTGTCACACTCAGTGTCACGCTGAATCTCCCCGAGAACTACGTTAAGGGTACACGTGTCTGTGGAGTGCTCAGCCACTTGCACGTTAATTTCACGAGCAGGCTTTCCGTTGATCGGATCAACTGAGACCCTCGTCGTCGTAAGCGACGGAATGCCACGTATAACGAGGCATAACTAAAAATCGCCATAAACGTCTCTTCGTGCCCCAGCTGTCTCCGTTAACCCCCTTTGTCTCGTTAACACTCTACTAAATGAATTTATGCTAAAACTCCTATTTTATGTCCTAATACATTTGTAAAAATATCGGCGTTCTTCCAGATCTGTCTCCATCCATAACTTCCTGCTGTACCCAACTACCTCATCTTCTTTTTCGACGTCGTTACCATCCTGTCCTCCTTTCACCTTCTGCTCCACATCTTGCTCCTCATTGTCATCTTCCTTACTCTTCCTTTTCTTCCTCCTCCTCTCCTTTTTCCTTATTCTTTGTCCTTCTCCACTTCCACATTTTCTTCTTCTTCATCATTATATCCTACATCCCCTCCTTTCTCCTCGCGTTGTGATATCTACCTAAATCTGGGTCGCCGCTGTTATGTATACTGTAGTGTCATTGCAGTTAATTCACTACATCCGAAATGACACGCGAACCGTTGCTTGCTCACCATCTTTCAGTTTCTATTTTAAACCATTTCACTCAAACTAGCTAAATCAGATAATCTTTATGTATAACCTTGAACAAAATTCTTTCTGTTTCTGATGATGTTACAAGAATTTAACCTTCTCAACAAATCATAATTTCTTTGATTGTGTGGTGAGTAGCTTTGTTATCAACCACATGGTTTCGGGTTCAGTCCCACTGTGTGGCACCTTGGGTAAGTGTCTTCTACCATAGCCTCGGGATTTGAGTGGATTTGGTAGACGGAAACTGAAAGGAGTCCGTCGTATACACACACACACACACACACACACACACACACATCTCTCTCTCTCTCTCTCTCTCTCTCTCTCTCTCTCTCTCTATATATATATATATATATATATATATATATATACCTGTACGTATATATGCATATACTCATCTATTATTTATTTTATATATATATATATATATATGAGTTTGTTCCCTCAACATCGCTTGACAACCGATGCTGGTGTGTTTACGTCCCCGTAATAGACCGGTAGAATAAATACGAGGCTTACAGCGAATACGTCTTGGGGTCGATTTGCTCGACCAAAGGCGGTGCTCCGGCATGACCGCAGTTAAATGGCTGAAACAAGTAAAAAGTAAAGGAGTACTAATCACATTATTGTAGTTCTTATACAGTCCCAGTATATTACCATTATCAAAATATTTTCATTAATTCCTTGAACCTTACTTCAGATACAATGAAATCTGTTATTTCCGTTGTAACTTGAATATCCCGTAGATATTCCATTCCTGCTGTAACAGCTAAAGGTGGCTGTGACATGTAGGTCATCTTCTGAACATTCATCGTTATTAAATGTTTGTAACTACTAACGCATTTGTCGTGTTGTATACGATGTTTCTTGCAATATATCATTTGACACGCGATTTTTTACGTACAGAATATCAGAATATTTAATCAATTGAAAGACTAATCTCGTGCATTTGCTTGCCTTGTATACTCAACCATTTAATAAGTGTTAAAAAGATATGTATGTATGTATGTATTTATGTATTTATGTATGTATATATGTATGTATGTATGTATGTATGTATGTATCTATCTATCTATCTATCTATCTATCTATCCATCTATAAACATGGCTTGGAATTGTTGAATAGTCTAAGATTGTCGTGTTCAAAACAGAATATATATCGGATTCAGACGAACAGCGTCGATGCAGTAACCCATGAGAATGATGGACACATTCAGCTTTTCTTGAGGCTTGTCACTGTCACGCTGAACATTGTCATAAATATACTGTCGACTGTACATTTTGCTTTTAGCACAGCAAGTCTTCGAACACATTCTATCTCAGACAATTCGACAGCCTCATGTATGCTAATGGTTTGTATACGTTTAATAAGACGCAAGACACACAGATAGCGATTTTAAGTAAATGCTGTTTGTAACTGTGTATACAATATTACACATATGAACATACATACACAAAAATACACACGCACTCGCACACACGCATACACACACACACACATACATGTAAAGGCGGTATTTACAAGACATAGAGACTAAAACAGAAAAAAAAAACTTTTCTATACAGTTTGTGTAAAAGTATATTCTCTCATAAATGATACACACTTCATTGTATCGCTACTTGTTTTTTGCATTTCAGTGTTCACACATTTTGCTGCGATATCTATTATCATACAAATAATATATATATATATATATATATATATATATATATATATATATATATATATATATATATATATATATATATATATATATAGTTGTATGCTGTCAACTTCACGTGACAGTCCCATGACGGGAATCATACTACTACTATTAAGCCCTAGGAAGCTGCACCGCTTCCTGTCGGCTTTGACACATTTCCTGTGTCCTTATGTTTACGAGGGGTGACAAGCCCCTCCACCCAGCCAAGCGTGCCTCCAGGGATATGTTTCTGAGTTTTTGCTCCTCATCAGCCTGGAGTAGCATGACTTCCTGGCCTGTCAAGCAATTGGTAAACATATAATAATTCCAGTGAAACACATTCACTGATTTCAAAATTAGAAATGATACATTTCTAAATCTCTCGGAGAGACTTAAGCAGTAGTGATACGATGAAGTAGTTGTATGCTGTTAATTTAACGTGATTGTAGATAAAAACGTTTTGGAAAAAAAGGAGAAAATATATAGTGAGGAGAAAATAATAGGCGTCGAAAAAGTAGTTTACGTTACATATTAATAGAAAGTATTCCTACGGCCGTTTCTTACCTTACCAATGAAATGAACGCATTTCTACTATAAACATCACTTTTTCCCTGATAAAGGAGACGTTCTCTGAAAATGAATTTTAAGATTCATTTTTTACTCGGACGTCTGAACGTCTGAAACGGCATATACATATGTGTTCATTGTGGTTTTTCCTGATTTGAACCTTACTTTCTCCATTCCATTTATTATATATATATATATATATATATATATATATATATATATATATATATGTAATCAAATCATGGATATAAATTCCCTTAAAGGGATGCCACCATCCAAGTTTCCCGATTATATCCAGTGTATTAGTAAAAACCCAAAGATGTTAGCTTCGCATTGATGGTTATGTGTATATTATTGTTTATGTATAAGAAAAATGTGCATATACATATACATAAGTAACGGTTTTTAAATACATTGGATGCCTAAATGCACATATATAAGTTTACCGAGGATCTATCAACACATTGGAATGTATCTCCTTTTTATCAAATTCTTCCCTTGCCAACATACCCAATTAGCTATATTCAATAGCAAAATTTAATTTAATTTCTCAAATTGGGCATGGAAACAATTGTAGGTGCTATGAGTTTGCTTGGAATTAAATGTGTTCTAATAAATCGATATCTATATATCAAATTCTCCGTTTTTTTCTTCTCATCAATATATATATATATATATATATATATATATATATATATATATATATATATATATATATGTATATTATATGTGCGTGTGTATTTATATCTTTTTATGCATGTATGTATTTATGTATCTATGTATATACCTATATATGTATTTAGTAAATATGCATGTATTCGTGTGTATCTTTCGATACACTCATACATACATACCTACAAGATCTAGATACATACATATCTACATATGATAGTCAGATAGTTGAGAGCGAAATTGATTTTATATTTCTTATTTTCTTATTAAAGACTGATAGAAATAATCATCCTTATCAGTAAGTGTGAATATAAGTCATGTCAGACTCTCATATTTCAGCGGACATGTCGTGACCAATAGCGATGTCCGTCTTTGTTTGCATGCAATATATTCTTCTAATTACACCTTTTGTCCACTTTAATCTGACTTTCTCCTACTATATATTCATTTCTGTTATATTGCTTCTTATGACGTATACTGCATCGCATTCTCTATTCAAGTAATCCTACCACTTATATGTATATATGTATTTATATATATACACACATATACACATGTACATACATATATAGATACATACATATCTATCTATGTACGTTTGTGTTTGTGTGTTTGTGCACGCATTATGTATTTTCCTTAGCGAAATTTCAACGAAACGTTTTGTAAATGTTTTTATATAGATATTTGATAATGGCATAACTATATATACAATCATATAGGTTACTTTTATCATATAAAATGCAAGAATAATTAACTGAAGAAAGATCTCAATACGCGAGATTAAGTAATATATCTTTGAATTTAACTTTGAGTTATCTTCAATGCTGATTTCGATGCACCATAGACAAAAAAAAAAATCTTCTCTATTATTCTCTGTCTTTGTGCGTCTATACTATGAAACACAAGTCACGAAATAAGTATTGTTTCAATAAACCATACAGACAGACACAGCCACACACATATATACATATATACATATATACATATATACATACATACATACATACACATATACATACATACATACATACATACATACACGTATACATACATATATATGCACGTGTCTTGAATTGTGTCTCAGTAAATGTTTTAGATTATATATGCCTTTTTTTGCAACTGAATGCTGACCTCGTGACTCGTGGTTCGACACTGCGATGATCAGCCAAGAACTGCACACATACAGATGTTATTGTTAGTCCAACCCAAGTTTCCACTATTCTCACCATTTGGTAAATAACAAAAGAGATGTTTTGGATAATTGACATCAAGCAAACGGAAGTAAATATTAAGATATATCCAAATTAGTTCATTGATTCTTTCCCGTCAGGTTTAGCCTTTTCACGTGGCCTTATTTTCCTACAAATTGTTTTGTAATTGAATAAACTTAATTTAGTTTGTATCATCTTTCACTCTTCTTGGTAACAATTAAGGAGCCGATGATTGTTTCACTCTTTAGACTGCGACCATGCTGGAGCATCGCCTTGAAGTGAATTAGTCGAACGAATCGACACCAGTACTTACCTCTATTTATCATATCGGTCTCATTTGCAGAACCGTGAAGCGAAGGGAATGTAAACACTGCAAAATATGTTGTCAGGCGATGGCGGGACACACACTTTTTACTGGATCGTTTAACACGCACTACATATATTATAGACGGCAAATCATCAAAGACAGTTTTTTGCTAGAGAATTGTTGCCAAGGTAATTCATACGAGAGAAGTTTTATTTATAGCAATTTAATTTACCATATTTTTTAAGGAATTGTAATAAAACTGCAATTCTTAATTTTTTTTTTGTATTGAATGTTTACAGCTATAATTCATTAAAGGATTAAAACTATTTGAAATATTTCTCTTTTCTTGTATCATTCAATTGTTTCTGCGACCATGCTAGGGTAACATCTTGAAGTGCCTTAGTCAAACAAATCGACCCCAATATATATTTCAAAGCCTGGTGCATATTCTATCGTGTCTCTTAAAGGACGGCTAAGTTATAGGAACATAAACAAACTGACATCTACTCTCATGCAGCAGATCAAAAGACATCGACACGAAACCACAGATACACACACGCTCACATATGTCTATGTACATTAGGCTTCCACACTGTTCCTGATTACCAAATGCATTCACGCGGTTTTGGACAGCCCGGAGCTATAATAGAAGACAATTGCCCATAATTTCGGCTGCGCATGACTATCAGTAATTTCTACCACGAACCACGCCGGCGTCTATAAGGCCATGTCTGCGCCTATAAGGCCATACCTGCACCTATAAGGCCATACTTGCGCCTATTAAGTTATATTGTACCTATAAGGCCATACCTGCAACTATAGTGTCGTATCAACACCTATTGCACAGTAATAAATTATTTTGCTGTGAAACTGTCTGTAAAGTCGTACAAATATGATAAATAACGTATTGCAAAGTTTCCATTCTATGTATCTAATGGCATAATATTTAACACGTGTCAAGAGAGTTTTATAGTATATATTGTATATTTAATATTTAGCAAGAATTAAAACAAAAGATTTACATATATCTTGATTTGGCACTTTTAGCAAGACGTGAAACCAATTGAATTATTAAGTCTTGTAAAATAAAAGCTGCTAGAAAAGAAATTAAACATTCAACTGTTTATTGACTATTGAAACTGACAATGTCACAGTCATGTTAGTAATTAGCAATATTGTTTATTTTAAAATGAAAGAAGAATTCTCATCAGTATATCTGTTGAGAGGAGCTTGTGTCATCCTTTACGGTTGTCAGTGTTTCATATCTGTGCAGAAAATCCCTTCAGAGACTTAGAATTTTAGTAACAGAAATTTCAACAAAATTCTGTTGTAGAAATTATAACATGTTTTCACACTTTTATTCGAAACACTATATGCCTTGCCTTTCATGATAAAGAATAAACTTCGAAGATTTTAAACAGGTGTGTAAGTAGAATTTTTAAAGAGGTAGAAGATATTGTTTTTTTATTAATAGCATCGGAACTTATAGAAATAAATGCTATTTGCATATCTTTACTATTTGATCAAATTTAATGCATAGATATTCGTACTTTCAAGAAGCAAAATAAATCTTCTACTTCCTATTTATAACGATATTTTTTTAATTCTAAACCGAACAATGGCTTCCGGTTTGATAGCAAAATAACTACAAAGATATTCAGAAGAAAGCAAGTAATGAAAGAAAAAATATGAGCACGAAATTTAAAAATTGCCTTTCCTAACTTTACAATAAACTCAAACAACTTTCACGGGAACGTGTTAACATAGTATAGAGTATTAAATGTTTTTTTGTGTGTGAGAGAAACATGACATGCACAAGAGTCAATTATTCTCTTTCCTTTACTTTTGAATCAATTTAAATAACGATAATATGGCAAGTGTTGAATTACAATATAGCTGTGTTCATCGGCTTAAACAGACCAAGTGAATATTATTAAAAACTAAAAAAAAAACAAAAAAACATAGACGTAAGTTTGTTACGTAGCTGCTCCAGGAGGAAACATCTTTAGAGATATTGTAGTATTTGTTCTTAATCTCATTATATTATCCATTTCAAATGTTGGGGTGGAATGAATATTCAGTAGCACGAATCTTATCAATAAATAAAAAAAAAGACGTACTTTGAATTCTTCCAGCAGTTCTCTCTGTAACACATGGCTTGATATGATATTATATATTCTGCAAAGATTATTGTTTACCTGAAGCAACACTAAATAGATTTTGCCATAATGGATACATGCCTAACTAAGAAACAAGGCATCGCATTGAAACCGTTGATCGATTCAACGGTTTATGGGATTTCTTAGATGCAGCTTCATATATATTAGCAAAGATTTAATTTCTGTTTTTCTTTTTAAAAATAGCATCTAAAATCACTTATTCTTACCCCGAATTTTCTTTAACAATGTTGAATGTTTTTTTACAAGACATGCATTAAACTGTATTCTTCATTTAACAACAGGCTTACCTATGTATGTATGTATGTATGTATGTATGTATGTATGTATTCATGTATGCATGTATGTATGTATGTTTGTATGTATACATGCATGCATGCATGTATGCATGCATTATATATATATATTCATGCATATATGTATGTACGTATGTATGTACGTGTGCATATATGTATGTATGCATGTACGTATGCATATATTTATGCATGGATATATGTATGTATGTATGTATGTATGTATGCATGTATGTATGCATGTGTATCTATCTATCTATCTATCTATCTATCTATCTATCCATCTATCAGTCTATCTTTTTATCTGCCTATATATTATTTGAGTGTTCCTGTTTGGGCACACACACATAGACACACACACGTACACACACATATATCTGTATGTGTGTATGTGTGCATTGAGCGGGAGAGAAGAGACCAACAAAGGGATGATTAACCATAGGTTGCATAAATAAATAATAATTATGTATGTTTTAAAACTGCTAACATAGAAAGGAGAGTACAGATAAGAGAACGGAAGGAAAACACAAAGATGATTTCTTGCTGGGTTCTACAAACTCATCCTTCGAAAATCATTGGTGCATTATGCATTAGATATTTAAAATAATTCAGTCTCGAATAATCTTCACGAGATCATAAATTATTTTGAATAATCGAAATGCAAAATAAAATTCACCATTTGAAGAGTAATTCTTCACTATTTACTGAAAATATTGTTTAATCATGAAACGTGACATTCGCACTCTCATTAGCATTTTAAATTATCCTTTAGAAATAATCGATAACTATATAAATTATATACTTATCGTATTTATTTCATGCAGCCTAATGAAAATATTGGTAAAAAGTTTCCGCTTAATAGTAAGGTTAACTTAGCCAGACAGAGGTCACGTGGAAGTTGACTTTAAAATCAACTATTTTGTTATTGGTTCAACCTAACATTCAAACCTCTGTGCATTTGAACTTATAGCTCAGAAAATATCAATTTAATTATGTTCCTTTATACATTATAGTTTATCCAAGTAGACATTTTGAAATGCTTGACGAGCAATGGGTCACTTAAGTAGTTAATTGCTCTTTGAAGACCACAAACTATTTCCATTCACAAAATCAGATATCTGCAGTAATGTCTTCATATAAAATACAGTGTTGGCTCAGCTGCATGTGAATTCTGCTTCTGGTTAAAGGTTCAGGAAACTTCACTTCTATATTATATCATGAAATACACCACCAGGAAACCTGTTTCATATCAATGTTAACGATTAAAATATTGATTCAGAAGAATTGGTGTTCGATTAGTTATAGGGTAGCTTGCTTTCAGATTAACTTATTTATACACCGATAAATGTGTATTTATCATATTTTCCATTACAGACTTCATATTTACCTGAGATCTTTAAATATACAGTAGAGATCAGTTAGTAAATATACCCACTAAAGAGATATAAACTGCTGGTGTATCACTACTTGTGTTACTATGTTACAAAAAAAATGACATTGTAAAACGATATCTACCGCACAGCTTTTCTCTTAAATGCAGTAATGAAGTACTGCATTTTTTGTGTGCGGTGGGGTCTGTGTACTTTTTGGTTGTCTCTTAGCGTAGTAGCATGGCAAACCGCATCTCGGTTTCGCGCCATTTCCGTTCTACCTATCATTCATTACAACACCTGTCTGTGTTTAGATTGTCTTTGCACAGGGGCCGTCCGGACTCCCGCCTTCGCCGTGAACAGGATTTAATCTTCTCTCTCCGCTTCTTTTTGCCACATGGGCTCAACTTCCCCCTCTTCATTTGACTCCCCTCTCTCCTCTCTTCATCTCACACCTACTTCCTCTCTTCACTCCAACACACCTTTCTCTCCTGTTTTCTGTCCATTCCATAGATCATCGCTCTACAGTACATGACAGCATTTTAGCTATCTGATGTCTTAATGAATTAGTCATCTGTGCACCATGTTTCTTCATGAAAGGGGTCCCTTTTACAAACATGCAAAGCGTATTTTGTGATGTTCTTGAATTGTATGTGCTTCATGCATATTTATCGTACAGAAAGATATAATCTTTGTGTTACTAATTTATGCTGCTGTCTGCCTCGTAATTGATATTCAGATTTTTATGTTGTTAAATATATGATTCTGCGACGTTATAAATGCTGTGAAAATTCTTAGCAAGAGACAACCATTGACTGTATATTACGCATTGCATAGAGTTTTCTTTTTATCAAATGACAAAATGTAATTCGATCAGTGTGCTTGTTTTATCAGTTCTTATTCATTCATAGAGTTTCAAAATTCGTAGGTGGTTGTTATACATAGGATATTTTTTCTCTTTTATTTGCCTTAGTCATTAGACAGGGACCATGTTGTGGTACCACCTTAAAAAACTTTACTTCAGCAACTCGTCCCCAATACGTCTTTTCTTTTATGTCTGCTGCGAACCATTAAGTTACGGAGGAGTAAACACTCGAATACCATTTGTCAAGTGATGAGCGGAAGAAACTGAAACACAGACACACACACTCACACGCATATACACATACACACACACACACGCACGCACACATATACGTATATGTACACACACACACACACGCGCGCGCATATATATACATGGTGTGGCTGAGTGGTAAGAAGCTTGGTTCCCAACCACATCGTTCCAGGTTCAGTCACACTCCATGGCACATCGGGCAAATGTCTTCTACTATAGCCTCAGGCCGGCCAAAGCCTTTGCAGTGGATTTTTAGACAGAAACTGAAAGAAGCCCATTGTGTATATATATATATATATATATATATATATATATATATATATATATATATATATATATATATCGGTGTGTGTGGCGTGTTTATGTCTCCGTATCTAGCGGTTCGGCTATAAGAGACCGATAGACTAAGTACTAGTCTTAAAGTATTAAGCCGTTGGGTTGTTTTGTTCGACCAAAAATACTTCTAGGCGGTGCTCCAGCATGGCTGCTGTCAAATGACTGAAACAAGTAAAGGATATACACAGAACAGGCATCCACACAATTCCCGTCTACAAGATACTTGCCCTAGGTACCGCGCACTGCGATGGAACCCGAAAGTGCATGGTTGCAAAGCGAGCTTCTTAACCAATCAAATATGCCCGCACCTAAAGTATAGTTTATTTTCCTTTCTCTTCTGCTGTTATAAAAGTACGAGTAGAAAATTTCCGAAATTTTATTTCTTTTATCAATGCCCTACTCTCACCTGAAAGAAGCAAATTTACTAAAAATTATTTTCTTTTTAATGAAAGAAAAAAATGTGTTCGTTTTCATGTTTACATAACATATACGATATGATTAACTTTACTGCATCTTGATTTGCTTCATTAAATTTCATGACGTAGAAAACATCTTGAAATTGATAAAACAGAAAAAAAAAAGAGAAAAGAAATTATTAAAACCTGCTGGGGAAACTGATACATCAAATCACGTTAATATGTACTATTAACGAAAATGATTCCGTCTTCTATTAAGTCAGCATATTAATCAAGTATGGTCTGGGACTATATCAACCACAGCAGGGAGAAAAAAATACTTCCATAAACACGCACACATATATAAACATGTACACACATACACATCAGCAGGCACTTACACGTACACACTTGCACACAAGCAACAAAACAAAATACGAACATGAAAGGTAAATCAACTGTAAGCAAAAAACAAAAAACAACACTCAATTAACATTCCATTATTTGGCGCAGATAGGCGTAGAATCTGGGATGTGTCTGTTATTGGTAATAATTTTTGGAGAATAGCTTAGGCTGCTTGATATAATTATCCGACAATGAGCTCATCTATAAAGTTGTTTTGGAAAGGAAGTTCAAATATTGATTTTTCCTCAAAGCACATTATAAAACTTTTTTGTCTATTACTTTCTCATTCCTTTACATTAATTCTTTTGATATTCCCCCTGCAATCAAAGGGAGTTGCTTTGTAAATTGACTTTCCTATAATACATTGGAGCTCAGCATTTGATACGTCATTAGTTAATTAATATCTTATTTGCTTCAGATGTGCTACGTTAGCTGTCTATATATCATATGAACAAAGAGATATGTATTGTTTTCAAGCAGTGAACTGTATAATTGCCATTTAAATAATATAGACAAGCGGGATGAAATAAAATTATTAAGCTCTTTGAACAAAGTTATAGAGACCTTGCTAACCTAATGCATATTCATCAATGATATACAAAATTATCCTTTGTTGGGTTTTTTTTTTACGTTGAGATAACCCGTTCTTTTTGAAAGCTAACCTCCCTTCAACATCGCGAAGCCTTCGCCAGGTACTAAATTTTCTGGATAAAGTTTTTAATTCTCGTTCGGGTTTTGTACATAGGAGATATCATTAACTTAAAGGATATTAAAAAATTATACACGCATATAATGCTCTAAACTTGAACTAAACATGCATCAGTTACACGAAACTCTTCAAGTCAGATGAACTATAAATTAAAGTCTATGCTTTAATATAAACTATGTAATTTCGACTGTCACTTCAAGGAATTATTCAATAGTGGATATTTGATGCATTTCATTTTGTCCAACCACGAAAAAAGAAAAGAAAAGGTCTTACTTGTAACTGGTATTAAATAAATATATGTGGTTAATATATTTTTTAAGGAAAATATTGGCTTTGGGCCTCGTACATTGGGTGCTTTCATTCATTGGAACAAAACTTATCAGAACTCATTGTCAGATAAATGGCATACTGATTAGACATGCACATGCACATACACGGATCCATACCTAACTTAGTGGCCTATAATATGCATGAACCGTATTGTTTCTCTTTTGCCATTATGGAAAATTCTTGAAGTATTTTTATGTAGACGACTTTGCCTTTCATCCTTTCAGGGGCGATTAAATAAGTACTAATTACGCACTTTGTCTGTCCTTGTTTGTCCCCTCCATGTTTAGCCCCCTGTACACAGCAAAGAAATAAAATATTTTCTAGTAGAATATTCAGGATCAAGCGCCGATAGTGTCACACTTTTTTTTTCGATGTTATGGATCAAGTTATGCATGATCGCTTGTAGTTTTTATCTTTACATCGGATGTCCGTTCTCTGTACATTATCTCTGTATGTTTTGTACCTTATGTGTGTCTGGTTTCGTGAGAAGGATTATAGATCTCCTACTATATTCTCGCTCCTACTATATTCTAGTCTTTTTTCTGGTTTACCGGGTGCCGTCTTTCATTTCTATTTATAACGATCAATTTATTAAAAGATGTGCTTCTCTAATATTTGCATTAAGTCCAAAAGGTATTGAAATATCATGGACTAAGGAAATTAACTGTTTCATACAAAATATAAAATGTTTGATAATTAGATAACGAAGAAACTCATTATTGAAAACAAAATTAATCTCAGACTATCGGACTTCGAGGCATCGTTTGAAATAAAGTTACTCGATGCATAGACACACAGATGCATGGGGATTTAGATACATAATCTGATGCATAAAAAACACATTAGTAGAAATGTATATATATATATATATATATATATGTATGTGTATATAAATGTACACACACATACATACACATACACATATATATAGGGAGAAAGAGAGACATTGTCATAAGTGATATACTTCAAAGGACGTAGTTGATATATGCATATTAGACTTATTTAACGTCGAGATACGATCATGAAACAACGGCGATGATGATTAATGTTTTCAAAATTAACAACTATACTTTCTGTTTTTGCGTCAAATTGATGTAAATGAAGCATTTCATTAAATTGTTTTTGGAAATGTAGAAAAATGTACTTTTCTTTCATTGAGATAGTTCTCTTATTGATCGTTTTGTGACCTACATAGAAATACGCAGCACCCACATAAAAATTGGTAGCCAGTTATAGCAATCATTTATTGATGTTGGCGTTGTAATCATTGTTATTGCTATTTATCCCCAGGTCAATTCACATAGATGACAACAGCTCTATGATCAAAAATATTCTACCCGTGGCTATAAGTATTCTGTCTTTTGATAGAAACCTAGTTTTCTTTTAACTAAAATGTCCTTGTAATTATATGAGACAATAGTGTGTGATTTACCAGAGACTTGTCTGATATTTCCAACATATAATACAAGTGCGTAAAGTCTCCCCTAAAAAATATTTTTAATATTACACCATCTTGGTAATGGAGATTACGAACCTGTTCATTACTAAGGAACGTCATTCTCTCCTTTTGTAAGAATGCGAGAAGAATGATTTATCTTTCTTGTACATGTTTTCATCATCGAACTGCGCCCGTGCTTGGGACCCGCTTTAAAGAGTTTAGTCGAACGCTTCAACCGCAATATTTATGCTTTACTAAATCTGGAATTTATTTTATCAGTCACACATGCCGAACACTTTAGTTATGGGTTTATAAAGAAACCAACCTGATGGTCGGTGGTGGGGTGCTACGCACACACACACACGCACGCACACACACACGCACGCACTCACACATACACACACTCACACGTATACATGTCTATCTATGAGATGACACACAGGCTTCCTTTACCAAATCCACTCAAAACTCATCAGTCGCTTGCTGAACTCGAAATCTCGCAGTTACAAAGGGAGCTTTTTAACCACACTGCCATGCTAGCATCAATGTTGCACGAATATTTCTCTTCCGTTAGCATCTGCCCCTTCCCGCAGAGGGTACTGCTTTAAATATAAGTAAACGAATCTAAAAAAAAAAAGCCACCCAGACAAAATAATTTACACATTTTGTTTTTTCTTTAATACTTAAATAAATCACTAATTTCAGATTTTTTTTTGATTCCTTGTTTATTTATTATTTTGAAAAATCATCATTTTTTCATATACATTTAACGCCTCAACTCACAAATTCTCAGCTAGCAAGCAACGTAAAACATTTGTCTGATTAGTTTGAAATTATTGTTTATTTTAAATGAAATGTGACATTCTGTGAATTTCTTTTCCTTAGAAAAAATAGGAACATTTCTGTCGTATTATTCTTCTGATTTACGCGAGATTTTTCTTTAAAACCTGAAAAATATGAATTACATGACTAAGAAAATATAATTGAATACATTGACAAAAACTACCAGGGGTGAATTAGCGTCCGTGTATATTGAAATATATGAT
The DNA here is from genome assembly GCF_046866305.1 of Octopus bimaculoides. Lineage (NCBI taxonomy): Eukaryota > Metazoa > Mollusca > Cephalopoda > Octopoda > Octopodidae > Octopus > Octopus bimaculoides. Next base: position 19,052,708 of record NC_142937.1, read on the forward strand.
GTAAATTTAACATCATATATTTTAATACCGGTATTAAAAGTTCGACATTGCTTTCGCCAATTTTAGCCGAAATCGAAGTTACCCAAATAATGAATATATAAATGAATGTGCTTTTGGTGATGCAAATAGGAAAAATAGAACTCAGAACTTAAGTAAAGTGACTCAAGGGCCGAGATTTTCGTGCGACGGCATCAGTAATCAAGGGCATGTGAGTTCGAGTCTCATGACTGGTTGCTGAAAAATTTTTCTGCGATATATGGATATTTTATCCTGTCTCTGGTGTTCTATCAGCGTTTTTACGTTTGAGAATTAGTTATTTTCTTATCTGTATCTTACAGTGCATCTCAACGCTTCCAAAATCAAACATTAGTTTGTTTACCTTTATCGTAATACACACACACACACACACACACACACACACACACACACACACACACACACACACACACATACATATATATATATATGCATGTGTGTGTGCGTGTACACATACACGCACATGAAAATTTAAATGCTATATGAAATTAGTTGTTTTCAAATAAATTCTTGTTAAATAAAATGATGTTATCCACTATAAAATGTCAGAGAGTGAAGAAAAAAAAAAGAATCGTATATTTTATGGCACACGGTAATAAATTTTCACGTGAATTGTAAATAACCTAATTTGGAAAATACTTTCATTTTGAAACAGTGTTATATATTGGTCTTCTGTTGAAGAAGCGGACAGCTCATGTATAATTGTGTAATAAATTGAGTTATGCCGCCTGTCATATTTCACATCGTTTAAAAATCGATCAATTCGCATTTTACTGTTGATCATAATTCACATATGAAGAGCTATAATGATCTCTAAATGTGAAGAGTTAAATATTGTTTTATATATTTATAGACACATTTATTCCAATCGTTGAATCAGAGGTAGCGGTGAGGATGTTGGATGTCAAACGTCTGACGATTCAGCTTTAGTTAATTGATCACCTGAATAATCTACTCTTGATTCGTAATTTCGACAGAGTCAGAATGACGTTGTGTGTGTGTCAAGCCGGCACCTTTCGTATTAAAAGTAGAGAATGCGAGAGAAGAAAATAATTCATGTTTTACACGGCCACTGGTGTGTGGCAAGTGAGGTTGAGCGGATGAGACGATATCATTCATGTAGCCAATGTATTAACATTAGTTGCAGTTACCACCAGTGTTTGGATCGATGAACACTGTGCGTTTGGAATTGAAACGTCTGTCACACACACAAACACTCATCACGCGTGCGCCAGTATATATATATATATATATATATATATATATATATATATATATATATATATATATATATATATATATAATATAAATATATAAATATATGCATATATTCATACATATATGTACATACTTACATCTATATGTATATGCATATATATGCATATATGGTACAGTTTATAAAAAAAAAAAACGTTAAACACAATGAGAAGCGAAAAACGAAAACAGAAAACGACCTTTTTTCGAATAACGAAAAAAAAACAAACAAACAGAGAGACGAGACATGCAACATAAATAATATATCCTTCGTCAGTTGTCCCTGTTCCATCTACTCCGCGTTTCGAAGGCAGGGACAATAACGCAACTTCGTCGGAACAGTCCTTCCCGCAAAGCAAATGAAATAAAATTCGGAATTTTTTGCGGAGGGTGAAAGTGTTAACAAGAACAGGACAGTGAGAACAAAACAGTAAAAACAATACAGTAAAACAATAAAAATAATAAAAACACGACTATAAAAACAAATGGTGAGTGCTGTTGGGCCATCGCCACTTAAACGTGGGTGTTTTTAACGAGCTAACTTGCTATGGTAGATAAGGTGTATCTGAGGAAATTCAAATACGTACCTATTCGACTGTATTATGCACAGTTTCTCTGTACAGAATTCTCACTATATCTTACTCGCAACGAGTTGATTAACCTGAGATTATGGTAAATGATAGAAGATGATAATTGTACCTCCCATGTTATACAGTAGAGGCGAAACCACTACCAATATAATATCTTTTCCGGCCTAACTGCATATTTCATTGTTCCTTGATTTTAAGATTTACTCAGTGAACTCACATAAATATAATTGTTAGTAAAATCCATCGTAAGTTAATAAAAGAATGTTATCTTTTTAACGATGTCTGTTGTATTTCCTATCTACTTTATTTTAAACAGCAACAGATGTTTCTGTTCTGGATATGTGACGATGTTTTCAATATCGCACGCAAAAAATTTCAATAGATTGAATTTGCTGTACAGTTACAAAATGTACAAAACATCTTACTCGAGATTCTTAGCGACTCTCGAAAAGCAGTATTAAATTTAGAAGCTTATTAGATAATTTTACAAACACGTAAGTTTCATGTTTAGGTAGGAAGAAGTCTGTAGTAGCTGATAACTGCGAACATTTTTCAATGTCATTCGTCCACCTCATAAAAACACAAGTTTTTCTGTCCAGTTTCTGTTGACGAACATGTTTTTCGGAGAAGAAAACTTGTGATAAAGATACCATAAGTGGTGTTGCTTTGGTACTTTCGTCACCATGCCATCTAACCGTCAAAAAATTCTCTATGGTTGTCTCTTCTTGCAAATCCTGCTATATATTCGTGAATTAGTTAATTATTGCCGACATATTGCAAACTAAATTTCTGGGTGTCCCCACTTTATCATGCAAAAAATTGTGTCATTTTGAATAACAATGAATATTTCAAATTTGGCGCAAGGCCCACAGTTTTAGGGGAGATGGTAAGTCGATTACTTCGACCCCAGTTTTTGATTTGCATTTTATTTTATCGACTCCAAAAGGATGAAAGGCCAAGCTAACTTCACTGGCATTTGAGCGCAGAACAAGAAGAGCTGGAAAAAATGCCGCAAAAGTTTTTATTTTCGATACTCTATATATTATGACAGCTGACCGCCACCTGCCGTTCTATATCCTTCAAGAACTCCATGAAAGGTTCTTGAGATTTAAGAATATTTGTTGTCACCAAACCTCAAAATCTCATTCCTACTCCCAGATGGGTTTCAGACCAATTTTCCTCTCTCCTCTGATATTAGATTGTTGTATCTCAATTACATTTACTATGCTTTCTATTTCCAACTCCTTTTTTCAAACAATTTTTCTCTCACTCCACTCATACCTTATAGTTGTGTGCTTTAATCTTTTGTATGTCTTTCCGTATATTTCTGATACTCTAACTCCTTGTGCTTCTGAGTCATAACAAGGAGTATAGAGATAGAATGTATTTGACTAACAAGCTAATTACAACTGCCGAGAATTGGCAGTTTAAAGATAACAAATACCAAAAAGTATTTTGTTTGATGCACCATCGATTTTGTCAATCAGTCAACCTTGTAATTTTTATTAAAGAGCATGATTAATCATGCTTTTAAATCAAAGCAACATGGCAATATAATCGATGATATACACATAGTTTCTCTTACATACTGCCCAGGTTAAAGTGTGAGATCTTAAGCAGTTGGAATCGCATTAATAATACATATGTACACATGGTTGACAGAAGGCATTTCCTAATAATAATTTTTCATAATTGCAAACTTCTTTTTCTTTTATCTTTTACTTGCTTTGACTCTTGGTGTCCAGCCATGCTGGGGCGCTACTTAGACGATTTCAGTTGAACAAATCAAGCCCAGTGCTTATAATTTAATTGTAGTAATTATTCAAAACCGTCCCTATTACCGAAGCGCTAAAGGACACGTAAAAAAAGCAAACATTGCTATTGCTAACGGACGGAATAAACACCGGCTGTTAAACAGTGGGGAGCAAACACGCGTTCATACACGCTCACATACATAGACACATATACACAGACATATGTATATATAGGACGGGTTTCCTTCAGTTTCCATGTAGCAAATCCACTCATAAGGTTTTGGTCGACTCGAGTGCCGAAAATGCCATACAGTTGGACTGAGGCCGGAACCATGTAGTTGGGTACAAGCAAGCTTCTTAATTATAGGCCTGCACCTATAATTAATGCATAAATCTAATCTTTTTTTCAAAAAGCTTACTTATTGAAGCCAATAGTGTAAACTGAAAAGTAGACAGAAGTAGAATCTTCATTTCGACATAGCAACACGTTTCAAAATATTTTGCTAGAACTATTAAAATATGTTGCTTACAATCCAACGAAGGGTCTCCACGTGATCACTCAACTTATGGTAAATAGCAAGCAAATCTTTTCTAGCTTTAGAATCTAGATAGTAATCGCAAAATGATATAATGGTTGCGCTTGCAATGATCAATAATTTCATTACTGATCTGCTTGAATTGTGGTTAAACATCAACAACACGATATCTTTTCCAATTCTTGAAGGATAATACTAGTAAACTTCAGATTTTGAGCTTAAGGTTGATATTTCCATTTAGGAATGAATTTAATCTTTTTTTTTTTTTGCAAATGGTATGATTTCTAATGGTAAAATCGGAAACAAATGGTTCAGTTGATATATGACTTGGTATAAACGTTGGTATGTAAGTGTTCTTAGCGTTTCTTCTATTTCGGAAATATTTCACTATCAATCTAACATTTATGGGGAAAATAAATAAGAAATCAATATATACATCCCCACGCATGTATTCATAGATACATACATACACACACACACACACACGCACGCACACACACACACACACACACCCACACACACACACACACATATATATATATATATATGTGTGTGTGTGTATATATATGTGTATACGTATATATATATATATATATATATATATATATATATATATATATATATATATATATATATATATATATATAGTTTTAGGGAAAATAACCAATTTTCAAGAACTCATCGATGAAAATCCACTATCACATATAGAAAAATTAATAATTAAAAGCACAATAAATGAGTATAATATAAAGTAAAGTAAATATCATAAGATAAATATAATAAAAAGATTACACGTGTTTCATAACCATATTGGAATAGTGTTGATATATTTTCGATTATTTTTGATTAATATAATTTGATTAATTATTAATCTTTATAGTTTATAATATCGTTAAAGTTTTTTTTTAAATCAAAACTTTGTATATATATATATAAAGTTTAACCTTTTATTCTTAATAATTTTTTCTTTCCTAATTTTTTCATTCATAATTTTTTCCATTCATAATTTTTTCATTCATATTTTTTATTATTACGTTTGTAGAAATAAATAATCTTGTATTTTTCTATTATTCAATTGATCTTTAATCATAATTAAATAAACGTCTTTAGCTTTAAATAGTATAGCTTTAACTATTACACCGGTTAAGTATGTACTAATTTTATCTTCATTATTATTTTAAACTTAAACTTCGTTCAACTTGTATTTAAAACAATGATAATTTAAAACAATGATAATTTATGTAAGATGTTTTTTGTATATAATATACATGTTATTATAATGGATGAAGGGATGATTATTGAATGGTTATTATTTTGATATTATGATATTTTTAAAATAATTTTTCTATCTTTATATAATAAGTATTTCATATTAATTCATTTGGTACTTATTGTTGGTTGAGATATATATCTAATTATTGTTCTACTTACGATCTGACGAGTAGCTATATTTTTGAATAGAACTTATTTTCGATAATTTCAATTGATTTTAATCGATTTAAATTTCTTTTCTATTTGAAAATTGGTTACGAAACACGTGTAATCTTTTTATTATATTTATCTTATGATATTTACTTTACTTTATATTATACTCATTTATTGTGCTTTTAATTATTAATTTTTCTATATGTGATAGTGGATTTTCATCGATGAGTTCTTGAAAATTGGTTATTTTCCCTAAAACTATATATTTTATATATACTTTATCTATAAGGCTCAATTTAATTTTAATTTTTTATAAATTGATTTTAATTGAGTTTTTTACCTGTAATTTTGGATTTTGTCCCTAATATTATTATTATTATATATATATATATACATATACATGCAAATACGCACATATGTATAAGATGGAGAGATAAGTAGACACATAGACGAATAGACTAACGAGACATATAGATAGATAGATAGATAGATAGATAGAGAGAGAGAGAGAGAGAGAGAGAGAAAGAAAGAAAGAAAGAAAGAAAGAAAGAAAGAAAGAAAGAGAGAAAGAAAATGAGAAAAAGAGAGAGAGGAACTGTTATGACTCCGAAGTTTCGACTTCCTTGCCTTCATCAAATAGTATTGAGTAATCCACATTAATGTTAAATTGATTTTATATATAAGCTGATATAAAAGCGACCATTAATATATACATGTGTGCGTGTGCATGCGTTTGTATTTGTGTAGGTAAATTCAAAGTTGGTGCGATGCACTAAACCACGTACTGTTATTGTCAACACTTTTAAGTTTTGAAGTACTTTTGTGCCAAGGTCGGTTCCTGTATAATAATACTCATACTGTCTTCGTTTAAATTACATCAGATATAAGTACGATGATAGTGAATACGATTTGCAGGTTTAACACAAGGTAACTGCTAATGCAGTCTTTTTACTCTTTTTAAACGATTTTCTACTTATTTAAATGAATGCATAGAAGTTATCTGAATAAATAAGATATAGTTATGAGTAGAAAGCTGAAATTTCTGATTTCAAAGGTAGTATTAACAACACATCCGGTGATGTATATAACTTGTTGCACATAGATTATTTACGATTATTTACATATTTTTGGTAATCTTCTGGATTTCTATATCATTTGTGGGAACATTTACAAAGGAGAAAGGCTTTTATATATTTGAAAGTCGAAATAAATTTGAATTGAGTGAAATTATACATATATATTCATATATATACTCTTATTTATAAGTATATAAATGTATGTATATGCATATGTCCGTATGTATATGCGTATAATATATGTGTATATATGTATATATGTGTGTGTGTGTGTGTATATTTGCGTGTGCATGTGTGAGTGCGTGTGTATGAGTGAAATAGTGAGCTTGTGTCTATATATATCTGTTCGGTGTATAAGTCGATATACTCAATGCATAATATGTTCTTATCTATTTCGATGTGTGTTGCTTATACATTCCTACACACACCCACACACACACGAACACATACACGAAACCCCACCCACATCCACACACATTTGTATGTGTATATACAGTAATCCCTCGACTATCGCGGATGTTATGTTCCAAAACTTCCCGCGATAGGTGAAAATCAGTAGAAGCAGTACTGTATTTGTTTTTTTAAAATTATTTTTATAATTTATATATATTTACTTTATTACAAAAGGAAAACAACGACACAGAGGAATCGGCGTAAGCTTAAATAATAAACTGCAATAGGTGAACCGCGATAGGTGATCCGCGATATGGCGAGGGGTTACTGTATACGTATGTATCTATGTATGAACATACTAACAAAGACGAGACATTACTTAATATATGTAATGATGTTTATTTAAGTGAAGCGTACCGCTAGCTATTCGTTAAGTGCTACATCATCACATTTCAAAACAATTATTGCCTCAGACCGATGAAATGTTTATGAGTGTTGCTATTAAGAAAGCATATTGTGGAAGAATTCACCAACTGAAATCGTTAGTATTGGCAGTCTGGCATGTAGCCTAGCTCATAATAGTATGACCCAGAGACACAATTACTGGTCGAATCGTACTGATCAATGCAGTAGAAGTTACAAATAACCACACGCTTTCTAGCTGTCGATGTCGTGGAAGTAGTAATTGCAACATGCATAGCGCTGATAATCATTAGGCTAGCTATGAATAAATTATTTTACGTAGAGCGATCGTCAGTGCAGATAGAGTTTTTAGCGACCAGACGGCTAATGCTACAGAAAACAGTGACCTGATCTGCAACCACAGCTCCAATTACTATATTAGCAAATGAACTTACACACAAATTAATGTGATCTCGCCAAACTGGCTTTTATTAACATCTCAGAAAGCTGAAGATTTCTTAAGTGTACAGCACATTCATGATACGAAGTAGTGCTGCGACAATCGTGAGATCATATTTTCTTCTGTATTTTATCTGTACTTCATCTGCATTTTAAAAGGACAGATATTTGTACGGCACACCTTTCACAAAAATACTTATATGATACAAATGTGGTAAGATCTTGCACATAGGTCGTTCTGATCTAATCGTATATATAGTTATGTGGTTTCGTCATGCCTATATTGCCTTCTGTAACCAGTGTTGATGATTTCATCCGTCATAAATTTTTCTCAAGGGTCCTTTGCTTCTTCACGCAGAAAGCGCATGCATTGCGCGATTATGATTTTATGCTGAAAGACGCAAAATGACAGATTGATGGGGAAAAAAAAACCGTCAGTTTTTGTAGAAGACACACATAGGGCTTGTGAACAAATATGACAAATCTTTAATAAAAAGAAACTCAAACTTGAACGTAGTCGTATTTCTAATAGAAGCGTTTTGAAAGAGTAGTTGTGTCGTCCTGTTTAAGTTGTACGTGCGTACATACACTGACACACAGAACACAGAAACACCCACACGAATACACAAACAATACCAGGGACACACGTGTACGTGCACATATATGCCGGCATATATAATACAGGTAGCGTGTGTCTGTGCATATAAATGTATGCATTTATTATCGGTTAGTTTCAGGTCACTACCGATTTAGTATTCTCATGTTCGAACACATTTCACCCGTGGCTAATTCTTGTTCTGGTGTATCATTATCTACATTGTCAAATGTGTTTTCGCTTAGGAAAGAAAGAATAGCCAGTATCTGAGCTGAGGGAGACTAGAATCTTGTATGTTTACGCGTGCAAATGTCTTTGATCGTGTATATGTAATGCAGTTATTTAAGATGCATCCTTATAAATATTCATAAAGTAATCGAAAATTCTAAAGTGAAATGAATATCCGATGAGAAATGATCAAGAGTTGCAACTAAATATTGAGTACTGAAATCTCGTGGCTCCTTTTCATCTCCTGGTCAAGATATATCTTCTATATTTATTTCGATAATCTTTTAACGTCGTTCACTTTCTTATCTTTGAATAATTAACGCTTCATTTAGTATATCAATATCCAGCAGTATTCTCTCCAAGTGCTCAAGTTCACTCTAGCTCAAAATCTGGCAAACGTACACATTCACGTACACGCATACATATTCACCTACACACATACATATACACACGCACACATATGCACGCACAATCTCTCTCTCTCTCTTTCACACACACACACACACACGCACACACACACACACGCACACACTTGTATATGTGCGTGCACTATCACACCATCACCCCTATATATATATATATATATATATATATATATATATATATATATATATATATATATATATTCATATATAATTCACTCCCTCTGTCTCACTGTATCTATCTCTCTATCTTATGCATACATACCTATATAATACATACGCACGCACACACATACGCACACATATTTATTTATAATTGGCTTTTCAAGTATTTGGATTGTGAATGTTTGCATATCTGTATGTGTGTGTGTGTGTGTGTGTGTGTGTGTGTGTGTGCTTGTGTGTGTGTGTATTTCTCTCCTTGTCTGCCTCTTTGCATATTTGTGTCAGATTATACAATAAACTTCTATTCATAAGGTACATTTCCGCTTCCTATTGACAAATCATTCTATTCATTTCAATAGTTATTTATGCATTGGTGGCCAGTTGTTGTTTTTGATTTCAACCCATCACATAGCCGAATAATTAATTGGCAGCTAGACAATAATGGAATCCTATAAATCGTTGTGGCTTTAATTACTCATACGTTCCATTGTAGTCAGTGCTTTTACGACCTAGCAAACAGGCAGAAGAGCTTTGTTAGTCTTAGCATTACATGAAAAACCAATCTTAAAGATGCATTAATCATTAATGGGTTTGTGTTCATCCAGTCGATTTGATATATTTACACATATAAACACACATTCTAATTCATGGACACCCGTATATTTCCATGTTTGTATATCATGCCAATGGAGGATACTGGACGTGTTATTTTGACCTGCTAGTTATAATCGCTGAACATTCACTGACTTAAACCAGAAATCGTACATTGAATAATATATTTCGCATCATCATCAGGTTGTTTTGCTTTTAGCTATTGGAATGTTATGCTACGATATAATGATATCTGTTTTTAATTGAAGTGCGTACATATTGTGATTCGAATGCCTTGTGTAATTAACAGCATATCACTGCAGAAGTTTGACTTAAAATACAAGTATTCGGATAAAATAACACAAGACATAGAGTCCGACAGATTAATACTTCTTTTAGTTAGCTGTCCCAAATGAGTCCATTACTTATCGATACGGAAATCGTGAAGAACAAACTTGAGCTCAGTACAAACACAACCTAGAAAGCAATAATCCGTAATATATAATTTGATCAGGTTTTCTAACTCTACTTAAACATTGTCTCAGATTTTTCGTAAATAAATTGTGAGTGGTTATGACTGAAATACTTAGGATTATATTTTGTTTAATCTCTTTCTAGCTGAAGCTAAACATCAATACATAATAAATGACCGATGTTGTTGTGTATGATTCTAGGTCACCTCCGTTCAAGTGGAGCTATATGGTATAACATTTGTTACGGGACCATACCGTTCTAACCCATCTATTTAGATTCACTTAATCTTAAACTACATTAGCAAATTTATCCTTCTTATAAATGCTATACAGTGTAAAATAAGAGCAACCTGTGTACGGTTGGGAAACGATATGCATATACACTGCTCAAGATCAAATTGTATTTGTATACATATAAGCTGCAGGAAAAATTTCCATATGAGAGTAAATGTAATTGTTGGTAAACGTCTGAGACACACCAGCGTTGTTTTGTCTAAGAATGCTAAGAATGGTTAACCAGTGCATCGTGCTGTGTCGAAGAACAAAGAATTTGAAATTTCCCTGTTTTATTGTGCCTTGCTGTAAATGGGTGTTGAACAAAATTTTCCTTCGTGAGTCAAGAGTAGACATCGGAAACTATTACAACGTTAAAAATTATACCTCTAATTATTACAACGTCAACTGCGGTGATCAAGGAAAATGTATCAAGGATTAGGTAACATTACTCTCTGGCAAACGATCAAGGGAAGCTAGAGTTTTTGATGTCTTAAACGCCGCAAGCAGATGTATTTCTCTTTACTGCCACTGTAGTTAGTAACTTGCGTTATTTTTACAACGTAATATTTATAAAATAGCATTAATTTGAAAATCTATTATGTTAGTTTTCACCCAATATACTATAGAAATTCACCACTTTTAAAACAGCAGTGGTTTAAAATATTCGAAATGATGTAATTCATACATTTACTACATAAATACACTGTCAAAACTAAGTTATAGTGAAGCCAATTAATGATATTTATCGGCGCCACTCAACTCAACGTTTCTTAGAAATATTTCCATGCAATAAGTTAGTTAATGCAGCGCCCAAGCAATGATAGCTGGCTCGGAACTATCATGGATAACCAGATTTCTAAATAGACAAGTATATAAAAACCACCGTTATTAAACAAATACTGAAACAAAAGCCGTTTTGTTTCGGTGCCAAGGCAAATGAAACCAATAATAAAGATACGTTGGGATTAATATATGATGAATTTTCAAACTTGGTATTGATTTCTAGTTTAAAATATTCGGATAATGAAACAGGTATGGTTGTTTGATTAAGAAGATCACTTAACAACCACGGGGTTCCAAGTTCAGTCCCACTTTGTAGCACCTTGGGTAAATGCCTTTTACTCTAGCCCTGGCTCAACCAATCTGCTGTGAGTGACTGTGGTTCACGGAAATTTTGTGGAAGTCCGTCGTGTTTGTGTATATATTTATATATATTAATGTACGCATTTATGTGTGTGTGTGTGATTTTCGTTGTCAGTTCCACCATTCGAGGGTTGGTATCGTTTTTACGTTTCCTAATCTGCATCCTAGTATCATACTCAACAATATAAGTAATTATTAGGGTCGATTTATTCGAATAAACCCTACAAGGCAGCGACCGAGTATAATCATAGTCCAAGGGATAAAACGAGTAAAACTACAAAAGATAAAAGATAAGGGATTCCAAATACTTTAGTAAAGTATCTGTATAACATACTATTTAAGGTATCAACATGAATTCCTTTTATATCTGTTCTGGTATGAATATGATGTCTCTCTTCAATAGAAGAACTGATTGATGTATTGCATGCACATGTAACAACACTTTTCCGCCTTATTTACGTTGAAGGTGTCATTAATCAAAGAGAAGCTCACATATTTCTAAATATCTGACTTGCTAAGGTTTCAACAGGCCAATGACTCATTTTATGCCTGCATACAAGCTGTCCATAAACCCAGCTTATTAAATTCACATTTCGATTATAATTCAATTAATATCGATTTTAGTGCCCGAAATACATAATTATAAATTAAAAGACGTATCTTCCATTTTCAATTGAGGGATAAACCTTATTTGTAAATAGCTATTAACAGGTCTTGGCAAAATGCGTTAACGGAAATGGCATAAATATCTTGTATTATATCCTGATGACTTATATCTGTAATATTATCAGTCGCCATACATATATCTCATAGATTCGGCTTGCAAGCTGAAGAAGTGAGTCCTGCTGTTGCTTACATAGTAAGACTGTTTCTTTCTTAAGGGTGCAAAATATTGAGGCCATTATAATTAGAGCAAATTTCGCTTTCAAATTTACAAACACAAACGCGCAAAATGTCGTTCCCCCTATCTATCTATCTATCTATCTATCTATCTATCTATCTATCTATCTATCTATCTATCTATCTATCTATCTATCTATCTATCTATCTATCTATGCCTATGTATATATGTATATAAATGTAAATAATATATATATATATATATATATATATATATATATATAAGCTACCTTCCATAGAGTCCTATGCGATAGTTTTCAAAATATTCAATCAGACCATTCCCATCCGGAACGTTGTCATGATGCACGCACGTACCTCCCACAGTTTCTCACGCTCTCTCTCTCTTCCTCTCACTATTTCTTAGCTATGTAGATCCAGTGAGCTGTTTCCTTGTAATATTTTATCTGTTTAGATACATTGAAATCATAGCAATGTGTATGATGTCTGAAACATACAAAACATGCAAATTAACACATGACGAGCAAAATAAAAAAATGAATATGAATATCGGTGTGAAGAATGGTGATGTATGGTTCAGAATACTAATAACTTACCTTTTCTATTGATTGTTTTATATTTTATCTAATTTTTTTCTAATTCTTTAAAATATATTCTTCAGTTATTCTCCTCATCTTTTAATCCAAAGGATTGCAATTCGAGAGGTTTTCCTTTCAATCTCTGAAAAAACAAATTTTACTCAACAACTACAAAAGGAGATGTTATATATCACATAATTCAATACATCGTTGCGGTTTATTTACAGCACTTCGCATGCTTTAAGATAAAAAGTTAAATTAGAAGAATTATAAACATCAAATAACCAAAGATTTTAAGGAATAAAATATAAACGATATCACAAACTATTCATATCGACGAGCGGCTGATGAGAGGCAGATGTATGTATGTATGTATGTATGTATGTATGTATGTATGTATGTATGTATGTGTTCATGTATTTATGTGAGTTTATATGTGAATGTGTTTGTGTATTTGTGTGTATATGTGTGTGCAGTATATATGCTTCATCAGCTGTTGGGTATGCTTCTCTCTTTTGCCCCAACCTGTATAAATCAAAAATTAACTATCAAAGCACTGGTATCTAGGTTTCTGTGAAAGAAGAGTTCTGGAATAAGACAAAAATACCGCAATTGCCATCTATAATACTGATGATGTGTCTCTAAACTAACGCATGCGCAGCCTTTTAAACAGACCGCTGCATTGTTTTGAAACCCATGATATGTAACATCTCGTTTCGCAATTGTAGATGCCGAGAGACGACGAGGAAAGTAAACCAGTGTTTTGTTTTAGACTGAAAGGAAATCTTTAAACATTTCATGGAAAAAAGCAAACAAATGGACAATAATTGAAGAATAACTGACACATTAGGACAAATGAATTAAGATAAAAAAAAAACTCGTTAGGCTATTTTTAAAAACGGTATTATGGTATTGGTATCATTGTGTTGTGTGTTCCTTACATTTGAATAATAATTGTAGCAGAAATAATATTTTCAAGAATTTGTATTTAATCGAATTAAGAAATAATTCACTTGAATACCTTTAACTGTAATTGCAAACATAAAATCTAATTCGATTCAATACACAAGAAATATAAACAAAATCCAACAATTTAGTGTTTATTTTAGAACTACAAACTTGCACCAAAAAAATTTGAGCATAGAAAACTATCTGCTGGTGCTAAAAGGAAAAACAAAATCTTGCACAAGTTGCTGAAGACATTATTTAATATATTCTGCATCTTTCAAAGGAGATTAATGCCGAGGTCAGTATAAGTTAGATCTTATCTTGAAGTCTCGAAGTTATGTCCATCCATAAGTTCGTCTGTCCGTCCGCCCGTATTTCTATCTGTCCGTCCGTTTTGCTAGTACATAGCTGAAATGCCTTCTATTTCTTGGAATCAAGCGACACTGTAAATCCCTATTATCCTTTCATAATACAGCATAGCTAATTCTAAAGGAGCGAAATAGGGATGAATCGGTTTCGATGTTTCTATGTTTATTGACTTTGAAGAAATGTAAGGTATAGTTTGACTCGAGGGAAACATATGAACTCGAAAATTACTCCAGGCATCAGGTCAATGTTCTGACCATTCTGGTTATCGGCCAAATATCTATGTATGTATGTATGTATGTATGTATGTATTATGTATGTATGTATGTATGTATCTATCTATCTATCTATCTATCTATCTATCTATCTATCTGTCTGTCTGTCTGTCTGTCTGTCTGTCTGTCTGTCTGTCTGCCTGCTTGCCTGTCTGTCTCGCTGTATGTCTATCTATCTATCTATCTATCTATCTATCTATCTATCTATCTATATATATATATATATATATATATATATATATATAGAGAGAGAGAGAGAGAGAGAGAGAGAGAGAGATAACGATAGAAAGAGAGAGAGAAAGAAAGGGAGGGAGAGATAAAGAAAGAGAGATAGATAGATGGATAGAGACACACGCACACACATAAAGTGATCGAGAATGAGATCCGAGTGTGTGGGATTTTTAAAATATAGGTCAATTGACAGATCGTTCCTTAAAGATAAAGGATACGGAATAGAGAATTATTAATATTTTTGAAATATATATAACAACTCGTTACAGTCTATACAGAAAAACTGATGAACTACATACATTTTAAATAATAAATGCATTCAATATACAAAACACATTTCAGATTACAAATGCCAAGAAATTTTTCTCAGACATTCACTGAGGTGTGAATTTGTACAATTACAAGAATGATACACTAAGACAATAATTATGATGGAATTATCATTGCGTATACGCATAGAATTCATTAAGAAAGTGAATGAGGTCTATATAGCGGTAGGAATACTGCAAAATATTGGACTTCATATTACGTTCCTGCATACTAATGGATTTTGTTTCCAGCAAAACTTTGTTTCTATGTTATTTCGTTTTCCTTATTATTTTTGTAATTTGCTGGCAAAGAAAGAATTTTTCTTCTTTTAGTATCACTATTATTCGAAAGCTTATCTGTATTGTGTATTATAGTCTTGCTACAGAGAACAATTGCAACAAATATCACAAAAGAGTAGAATTGCTATATTCTTAATGTTGATAGAGTAATACTACATTTCACTCTAGTTTTAACATAAATCTCAGGTAACACATGAACGAAACTGCTTATTTTGGTGTTCATTATGTCTTGAGGATGATTTTAACGTTATTTTCTCTTCGCAGGTTTTGATGTATTCTGTGAGGAAAACTGTGCAATCTCTCTTCATTCGTACCTAAATGAATATACGGAGTGATTTAATGCTTGCTTTGAATTCACGCACGCTCATACAGACACTAACAAGCACGCACGTAAATTAGAATTGATTGGCTAGTAGATATAGGTAGCTAAATATTCGTCCCATTCTGTGTTCTTATCTGAGGTGTGACTTAGGTTGTCAACAAAGGTAGCTCTATCGTATTATAATAAAAGATCTATGAATACATGATGACAAAATTACAAACTGTAACATGTAATTTTAAAAATAAAAATGTTTTGGAATCTCACACTGTTCGATGACAACATCGATTATAGTTTCTTGCATATTGATTGAAAATCCGGTTTAAGCTAAACATACTCATAGTTACCAGACGTTCTCAGTTCTAATATACAACATAAGCTGAGTCATTATTGCATCTTCATTTCAAACATTAAATTACTTTAGATAATTTTTTCCATTGTTGAGATTGATTTCTCTTGAACATATATTGACAAAGGAAATCAGTTCCTATATTGGGTTTAGAAATCGTTAGAAATATCCAATAGATTATCTATATAAATTCTGCAGTTGAATAATATATTGAAGACATAACACCATCAGCTTCATGTTTCCATGAATTCATAAAACGGATATCCAGGGAAAGGTGTTAGCAAATTCAACATCAACAAGGCTGTTCCACCAGGACAAGCCAAACGACAATAAGATTAATAATGACATCTGCCAAATCGTGCGTTGAAAATGATCTATGAATATGTCTATGCATAGCTTCTTTCTGCTTATACACACGAGTTTATATATGCATATATATATATATATATATATATATATATATATATATATATATATATATATATATGTATACTTATATCCATATCTATAAATATATCTATGTATGAAACTATATGTATATGTATATGTGTGTATATATATTTATATATATATATACATACATATATATGTATATATATATACACACACATATATACATGCATACATATACATACATATATACGTAGATCTATATATGCATTTATGTACGTGTGTGTATGTATATATGCATACTATGGACATTGGATTTGCATCTATTCGCGCATTGCATTCATGCAGTGAATCCATAACTGAAGTTTATGATCAATCTGCGCATCTATGCCAGAATGGCAATGCTTCTTATTAAAGATAGCTGTTTCTTTGTTATTCACGTATCTACATTCTCAGATAGATTACATTTTCTTTTTTTTTTATAGTCAGTAGATTTGAAAAGAATTCACAAAGCATATTGGGTGCTGCATTCATCTTTAGGTATTTTTATTATGCACTAACCTCTTATTTGGAATGTTATCTGTGCACAATGCATAAGAAAGTCACACGAGATTTGAATTATACTTTCATCTTAAGATATATATTTCTATTATAAATGACTGTGCGTCCTATCATTTTTCCACACTACAATTCGATGAACTGCAGATTAATATTTTATTATCGCTCGATAATATTTGCTACCGGATCATAAATAATAAAACGACATTTCAGATGTAGTTAGTCTGTTTTTTCCCCCAAAGTGCTTGATATATTTTTTCTCACAGTCTGCTCTGTTTCTTGGTAATTCGATTCGGTCAAGTTTAATTCGATGCAATCGTTGATTGCGCAAATCACCAGATCGATAGATTCTGGATAATCAAATAAAAAGGTTAATATTTCGCATCTTGTCATAGCTGTACCGTGCTCTAATGGTCAAACTACGTAACACATCAGAAAGTGAGTTCACCAGCCGAATTGTGAATTACTAATTTGGAGTTGGAAGCACTTGTAGTTCTAATGAAGCACAGTGTTTCAGAATTGGTTCATACAGAGTTATAATCTGGAAACTCCGAAAAGAATTTAATCGACACAACATATGCTTGTACTTCACTGTTATTTTATTTTGTTAAATCTTGAAGGGACGAAAGATAAAGTTCACTTTCGCGGGATTTGAATGTAGGAAACAAAAATCCAGCATAAATACTCCAATTTAATGTGTTCACCGATCTACCATTTCTTACAGTCCATCATCGTCATATGAATGTGTCAGCGTATCCGACAGTATATATTATGCTTTATAATTACTATATATTCTTTTTTTGTTTTACTTGCTTCAGTCATTTGACTGGGGCCTTTTAGTCGAAGAAATCGACCCCTGAACTTATTCTTTGTAAGCCTGGTACATATTCTATCGTTTCTACTGCCAAACCGCTAAGTTACGGGGACGTAAACATACCAACATCAGTTGTCAAGCGATGGTGGGGGACAAACCCAGACACAAAGACACACGCTCACGCATGTTGTTACGAGAATGTGTTGTCCTTGGGAGGTAATATAGTTGATTTCATTTGGGCATATAAACTCGAATCTGAATCTATAGAGTTCCCCATAGCGTGACAACGGCATTTTCTCTCAGAAAACTATAGTTTACGCCAGTGACAATCAACACCTGGCCTATGCCAAGCCTATTTATGTGTTTTTCCATTTGACCCCTAAGTTCTTCTATACCATCAAAAGTCGAAATGAGATGAAGAGCTACCTACACAAGTTCTCCCATTGTTCTCGGTGACATGCCTCTCTTTCTCGCTATTTTGCAATTATTATGAATACTAGAATTTCGTTGAGCCAAACCAGTTGGTGAAATGAGACGACCAAGTGCGGACAGCCATGATGCACACAACTTTCCTCTACTCTTTCACTAGCTCACCTTTCTCTAACAAATGTCATTCTATTTCTTTCTCCGCTGCTGCCTAAATGACAGTCAGAATGAAAGTATCATTGTCTTCCTACCGAACTCGCTGTCATTCTATCTACCTACCTTATCTGTAGTGGCAGATCAACATAAACATAGTAACAACATACAAGAAGTTAAAAGAGTGACCTCCCCTTTCGCTTTGATCGGCATGCTTAGAATTTGGAAAACACAAACGAAATACGACCGCAATCTCCGACATTGGACTTTTCTCTATTAAGAACTGACATACTCAATTATTTTCTAACAGCTCTGTACTTTGGACTCAGTTATTTTGTATCGGCTCTGCCCGTTGTACTCAAATATATCATAACAGCTCTGTGCTGTGATTGTTGTGAGTTTTTGCCATCTTTCACAGTACACATCTGAATCGTACGGACTTGTTTGTTCTATTTACTGTTCCCTTGGTCTAACCGTAAGCCCCCCCCCCCCACACACACACGGGCTCCTTTTAGTTTCCGTTGGCCAAATTCACTCACAAGGCTTTGGTCGATCCGAGGCTATATAGTAGACGACAGTTGCCCAAGCTGTCGAGTAGTGGGACTGAACCCGGAACCACATCGCTGGGAAGCAAGCTTCTTACCACACAACCACTCGTGCCCGTATAGCTGAGTACTTATCAGGAACAGCCGTGTATGGGCGCTTCGTCGGATGTATTACGACTAATGCTGTTGGATTTCTCTGAATTCTCTGGGTATATGATATATATAACTTTCCACCAACCAAATTATCAGATTCAGGGGAACACAAGCACAAATTCAGCAATAATATTACAATATTTCCCGAAGCTAGGAAACAATTTCGCACTTTTGCTTTGTGGTAGCCAATATTCAACTTAATACACTATTAAGGTTTAGAAGAGCCACTATACACATATAGCCTATTTCTGTACTCTTCATTACAAGATATTTGTGAAGCATAAACAGGAAATGAATATTTAAAATATATATTTTGTGTAGCTGACTCGTCAAGATAAATTTTTAAAATTATTTACAATCATCATACCTTCATTCTAAGTTCAACTCACAGTGTTGCTACTGATATTTTATTTTTCACCACAGTGAGTCGATGGAATAAAATAGCATTGATTATGGTGGCGCTGAGCTTTTTTTAAATATCATTCCTCAACACAAATCTCCTTATCCCTATGGATTCAATCGATAATAGTAATATCGAATATTCCTTTCTTTCTCCTTTGTATTTTTTAAAAATCTGTTTCAAAAAACATTTCAACTTTAAAATGAGCCGAACGTTTATCGATAAAATACTTTTTTTTATTTTCCTACAGACTGTAGCAGATGATATTTCAGACGTAAGACATTAATCTAATAATGTAACATTAAGTTTAACAATAAGCCCTTGTTGGAAGTTGGCTGCATAGGAGAACTGCAAATACTCTTAAACTTAGAACAATTCCAATTACTGTTAGCATCATCATCGTCATCATCATCATCATCATAATCATCATCATCGTCGTCAACGTCATCATCGTCATCGTCGTCGTTGTTATTATAATACTGATTATTGTTGTTATTATCTTCATCATCATCATTGTCGTCGTCGTCGTCATCAGCATCAACATCATCTACATCAACACTTTTATTCTTATTTATCATCCTCCATCTGAAAAGCAAATACAAATATACAAATTTATGCAGCAAAATGAAAACGAAAAAAAAAAAAAGGCAATAGGAAAGGGAGAAGAAAATCAATTGCACAACACGATTTCGCTTTATAAATTTCCTTTTAAGAAATAAAGATCATAATTTCGAGAGCCTAGATTTGAAGACGTATATTACAGAATACGTTTGGCTCTTTATTACTCTCATAGAAGTATTTAGGTCGAAGTTCGTGTATTACAGACTATTTAGAGCTGCATTGTGTAAATTTTCGTGTTTTTTTGCCCTGTTTTTTTTTTTCAGAAACGTAAACGAAAACGAAAGCATTCAATTATTAAGTATTAGATGGAGAAATAATGGGATTCATATTTGAAATCGATCTATGTTCACTAAAATGAATATGTAAATGATTCAGACAATTTATTCACTAATATTATTTTCCTTATTATTTTTAGTAAAGGCTTTATCATAGCTATTATTATTATTATTATTATTATTATTATTATTATTATTATTATTATTATTATTATTATTATTATTATTATTATTATTATTATTATTCCAGAAATAGATTTCACAAACATTTCTAGTATTAACCGATTTTTTTTCTCTCAGTATTTTGAGGTCAAACCAACCTAGGTATGCGCGATTCAATGTTATTGTCTGCAATTTATACTGAAACAGACTAGAGGAGGAAAAAGATCATTCATGATTTATAATGAAGTGAAAATATGAGAAAATCAAAACAGAAGGTATCTTTTTCTTAAACTATATGCTGAAAGGAAACCGCACATTCTGTTGATTTTTTTTCCTGGTTTTTCGTATGTTAAAGAAAACTTAAATTTAATGTTATATATGACACACGGTTAAATCAAAATATCAACGTGTTTCCATTTTACGTTATTCTAACCGCAGCGTGTTTAATTCTTTCGAACTTGGGCACATGCCATCGAATTTTGAGGTAGGAAGCTAGTTAATTACATGGACCTCATTCCTTTACGGTACACTATTTTATCGACACCAAGGATGAAAAGCAAACTTAACCTCTACATGATTTGAGCTCAGAATGTAAAGCAGATTTATGGCATTTTATCGACGCACCAGTGATTATGTCAGCTCACCAGATTCTGTAGCGTGAATAATCTAGAAGGCTTCTTACATGAATATACGTAGGTTATCTTGCATGAGAAAAAAAAAACATGTCTCATTTTATTGACAACTCCTCAAAATATCTTTTCTTTTACTTGTTTCATTTATCAGAATGTGGCCTTGATGGGGGCACCGTCTTTTAGAATGTTTTTGATGAATGAATCGACTCTAATATTGTTACATATTATATCCGTTCCTTTTTGCCGAAGCGCTAATTTGTTGGCGATGTAACCTCACCAGCACCGGGGGGTGGTGGTGAATACAGACACAAAGACACACACGCACAAATACACATATTGACAAATAAGCGCGCGCACACACACACGCACACACACACACATATATATATATGTATATATATATATATATATATATATACCCACATATGATGGTCTTCTTTCAGTTTCCGTCTACCAATTCATCTCTCAAAGCTTTGGTCGAACCGAGACTTATACTAAAAGACACTTGGTCAACGTGTCTCACAGTGGAATTGTATACTCTTTCATTTTCTCTTTTCCCTCTTCTGACATTCTGTCTATATGTTCACTGAGTCCTATGGAGAGTTATTCGTTGACTTAGGGATATCCACTTGTCTCGCTCACTCTAGCGCACTCAATGCATATGTGTGTTTGTGTGTGTGTGTGTGTGTGTGCAATTACATACGTGTGTATCGTACTGCATGTATTCGTATGTATACATATGCTTCCCGTAAATTGTATAATTGGCACAAACACACAGAGAGACAGGCACACACAAACGCACACACACAAATACGTACATACTCAGATATATAGCTTATAATTTACATGAAATACGTCTGTTTTATAGCCCTGCTTGATGTCTCTGGGAAAAAATCGTTTAACAGCTGTCAATATTGTCATTACTCTTTAACTATTTATCATCGATCGGTGTAATATTTTTGAGGACATACAATATATGAGAAATGAGACTGACGTAATTCACTTTTGAAATATTTTGACTGGCGTTCTTATCGATTATATTTTACCCACACTGTGTACGTGCTTATATATTTTATTAGTCAATGTCTAGTAAGGAAGTAATGGCAATAAGATATTTAATTATATGTTAATTATGGTATTGCCTTAATATGGGGACATTGGTCGGTGGGATATAACATCGAATCTTCATTAATAATATTTTAAAAATCATTTAAAAAAGCTAGAACCTATTTGATAAAACCTTCAGAGAACCAGGCGATGTGAGGAAAGAAGAGCGTTAGTACATAAGGAATGCTTTTAACCACAGTTCTACTCAATCGCATCTCACTTAAGGCTTAGAAACAATAATACACAGAATAATAATATAACCATCGTTTTATAATAAACACATTTTACGTTTGGCTTTACAAACAGAGCATTTTGTTTTCCACTTAATCACTATGGAAGCAGTTAATGCGCAGTTTAGTTTTGTTATTATCGACATACAAGTATTATCGAATTAAATAAGTTTTAATATCAATTACATCTTGAAGCGTTGACGTTGCACATTTTCACTGTTTAACAGGAAATCAAGGAACACAGTTTTCAATTTAAAATACAATTTAAATCGAGTTAAGCATATTTGAATTATCATTTAGTTATCATTTAATTGAAATTAATTTCAGGATTTCATTAAAATTTACAGCAATTAATCAAAGCATAGCTTATTGATTATGATAAAACAAGATCGTTATGGATTTTAATTCACTTAAGCCCACAGCAGTTATCCTATATATATATATATATAAATATATATATATATATATATATATATATATATATATATATATATATATATATATATATATATATATATATATATATATATATATATATATATATATATATATATATATATATATATATATGTATATATATATATATATATATATATATATATATATATATATATATATATGTATATATATATATATATATAAATGTATATATATGTATATATATATATATATATAAAAATGTATATATATATATATATATATATATATATATATATATATATATATATATATATATATATATATATATATATATATATATATATATGTATACATGGGTACCCATACACGTAAATACTCATGACAAATTGCTGCAACATAGTCACAAACGTCATCGCTCTGAATCGTTGTCAAGATTATACGAATCTGATTAAACTACCCAGCAAGAGAAAATATGCTACATCAAGGCAAGGCGGAGCTACACGACCAGCGACTTTTACTTGTATGTGAATATACATCGTTCTGATGTCTTGTCCTATATATGAACGGGAAAGTTCAATGGTGTAAATTAATCTTCTTTAATTGCGTCTTCTATCATATCATAACTCTGAATTTATGTGTTTAGTAAGTTTATTATGGATGTAATGCAAATCACTTTATTTCGCAATTTGAAATTCTTTTAGATTAACCCGAGTTGCATTTATCTTTCGATAATTAATAAGTACCACGAAAATTAAATACGGAAGAAAATCAAATCGCTTACACCGTGCCCAAAAATGTTTGGTCCTTTGCTAATGGTAAATTTACAAACTTTTTTTTACACGCTGGAATGTGACCAAAACTTCTTAGGGAAATATTATAATAAGATGAAATAGATTTCTATCATGTTACTGTCATCTTCTCGAGATGTATATTTCTTTTCGCAATATCTCTCTGATCTAATACTTCTAAGCCAAACTGTATCGAAACCGCGATGAAGCAGCTTTGCATTTTTTCACACGTATAAGTTCTTGCTCTGAGAATATGTATGTACGTATGTGTATATGTAAGTAAACACTATTTAAGCAAGAGTTTCAGGTAATACTGAGTAAGTGCTATGGATAGACTATAGTTAAGCTCCAGGTTCGGTGATTATGCGAATAAGGGCGTCAACGTAGGTCATATATCAGCATGTGAATATCAGGATTTACTTTTCGTAATGAGATAAGAAACCAAGGCTGTGCATAATATAGAACATTTATAAATAGAAGGTCTTACAGCTATTCATAAATGTTCTATATTATACACAGCCTTGGATTTTTATCTCATTACGAAAAGTAAATCCTTAATATATATATATATATATATATATATATATATATATATATATATATATATATATATATATAAACATGTGCGTATGTGTGTATATGTACATATATTCATACAAACACCCACTGCACACACAAATACATTTCAAATATGGCTCCTGAAGTTTAGGTATGAAATACCTAAAATAGACTTTTCGTAAAAGTCTAGTTTCATTGCTCGTGAGAGATCATCGAATTGTAGGAAATTGAAATATAGAACATTATGGAAGTGAGATAAATATAAGTAACGTCAATTCTTGTAAGAGTGGCTTCAGTGCATTGTTGAACAAATTCTTACAAGCTTTTGTTGTCTATGTCCATTAATTCCGGCCTTTAGCACGACGATACAAATATTCAGAAATATTCAGAAACCATTCGATGAATTATGTCTGTCATACTATATCAAAGGAAAAAGTTTTAGTTAAAACTTATATTATAATTAACCCACAGTTTGTTTCTATGTAAGAACTTTTCCCTTTATACAATATGTATTATGATGGTATGTTCATAGCAATCTCTACAGGGAATTTGCAACAAGACATTGGTTGCTCTTCCATAGAAATATTAGTTTAATCCTTGCTTCGAACGAAGGATGCAATTCCCCATACAGAATTGGTTTTGATCTCAAGAGATCA
>NC_142937.1:19085445-19088082 GCF_046866305.1 Octopus bimaculoides
TAATTACTTTATCGTATATATGGAAAATCCATATCTGCATAAATGAAGCCAGATCTTTGCCAACATCTTGAGGTCTGTATGTGGGCGCGCGCGCGTGTCTGTGTCTATGTGTGCGCATGAAGAAGGAATTTTATTAATACCAAAACAAAATGACAAAAAAAAAAACAAGAACATCAATGTATTATACTGCGAAATAAAGAAAGTGGTCAATTTGTCATTTGTTCATTTGTCAAAGCATACAAATGGAGACGATAAGAACAAACATACACCCCCCCCCCACACATACATATATATATATACCTTATTATTAAAGCTGCAAAAACGTCATAAAAAAACTGCTACTCAGAGTTTCACGTTCCTGTTCGTCGGACAGTTTGGTTGAGAATTGAACAAAAAAATTAATGTTATATTTATAAATATATGATTTACATTGACAGATACACATTTGAAATTGGTTTCGTTTCATTGGTCCTTTCAAATGACGGTCTTTTTTTAAGAACCGGTGATATACATAAAATTAAAATTACGACTTAAAAATTATAAGAAAAATTGAAGAAAACCTTATATCAAAATTAACTTCAGTTAGAAGGCAACAACATGTATACTCAGAGTAAATCAATTAATGGTAAAATAAATTTAATTAAAATATACATTAAACATACAAACTTTGATGCATGCATGCATACTTATATACAAACACATACAAGCAAAATATTCTCAACCAAAACTGTCCGACGAACGGGAACCCAAAACTCTGTGTAATAGCTTTTTTTCAGATGTTTTTTGTAACTTTAATAATAAAGCATATTATTGTAGTGCCATTTTTCCACCTTGTTTAACATTTCTGTGCTTACTCTGGTCCGTATATATATATATATATATATATATATATATATATATCGTGGGCATCGGTACCATTTTCCTCTTTCTCCGTTCTTCCATTCTCCGAACTTTCCATCTTTCCGACGAAGGGCTACGCCCGAAACGTCGTACACTTTCTCTTTCCTTTCCTGAGCGTCCAATAACACTATCCGTATCACGTCCTCACTTTGTTGTCTATTTGTTATTGTTTTTTTGAACTTATATATATATATATATATATATATATATATATATATATATATATACAGAGAGAGAGAGAGAAAGAGAGAGAGAGAGAGAGAGAGAGAGAGAAAGAAAGAGAGAGAGAGAGAAGACCTCCCGTCGGGTGGCGGTCAACGGTCGTTAGCCATGTGTGAATTGTTTCATTGCTTCTGTGTAACTGCGTGCAAGGGTTAAGAGATGGCCAGCGAAAGACTGGGAATGTTTAAGTAAGAGTGGGTAAGTGGATATATTGGAAGTGATCCAGCACTTTTGAAAATGATATTGGAAAATATCTTTGTGTGAGTGAATGTGATACTGACAGCAAAAGATACATGCGAGAATTGACCTAATGATATACTAGGATCATGAAATATTCACACAATAGAAATTGAAATCGGTAGAAAGAAAGAACAATATTGTTCTAATGAATGCATTATGCATTTGCGTGTGTTGGCTATATGCGTCGAATAGAGAACTTTTGAAATGCAATGTCTGGTTTCATTTTTGCGTGTATGTATATATATATGTGTGCATTTTTGCTGACTTAGTACACTATCAATCAACGAGCAGTTACAAAATTATCAGTATCAGCAATAAATGTAAAAGGATTCGAACAATTTTATAAGTAGTATTTTATCCAGTGAACGAAGTGCAAAGTAATATTCTTTTCAACTCTTGGCACAATGCCTAAAATTTTTGGGGAGCGGGGTAGTTGATTAGATCGGCCCCAGTACGCAGCTGGTACCTAATGTATCGACCGCGAAAGGATGAAAGTCAAAGTCGACCTCGGCGGAATTTGAACTCAGAACGTAAAGGCAGACGAAATACCACTAATAAAAGAATGCTCGTTTCTACTCTAGGCACAAGGCTCGAAATTTTGGTGGGAGGGGGGCCAGTAAATTCGATCGACCTCAGTACGTAGTTGGTACTTAATTTATCGACCCCGAAGGGATGAAAGGCAAAGTTGACTTCTGCGGAATTCGAACTCAAAACGTAAAGACAGACGAAATACCACTAAGCATTTCGCCCGCCGTGCTAACGTTTCTACCTGCTCGCTGCCTTAGAAGTGCAAAGCAATAATGTAAGGTTGCTGGCTGTAGACAGCGGCCAACGGTTCAAATATTGTGGCTGTATATGCGATCGATGAAGCCAACCGTTGTGGATGAGATATCTTGATGATGGTCAGATTTCTGTACAAAGTAGCTTGCTCTTTGATAGGCTAGTAGTCTCTAGTAAACTCTACGTTTATTCACAGACGTCTGTACAACTCACAGGTAACACAATCTCCTCCCGCATTTACTGTTTCTCGCCTCACAAATCTCGCAGTAAAGGCTTCTTGCAGCCTTTGTTCTGTAGAAACTTAGCTCTACCACATTCCTTCAATGTAAACCGTTTTTTTCGTTTCCTTTCTTGTTTTAGTTTCGACAGACCTGCAGAGGTCATGGGCATTGCTCCGCCTGCTGTGACTGACACATTGAAAAATAAATCATTTCCTTTCAGGAAAATTCTGTTTAGATATAAATTGCAAAAGATAATCGCATTGTTATATCACCG
>NC_142937.1:19091082-19123582 GCF_046866305.1 Octopus bimaculoides
ATATATATATATATATATGAATGTATTTAAGTATATATATATATATATACACACACATGCATGGACACACACATATTCCTACACGTATGTGTCTTGTGTGCGTGGGTGTATATGTATGTGTTGAGCATGTATGCGTGTCTTTCTGTGCGTGTGTGCGTATTATCATGAGATTTGCTAGTGTATAATATACATGGATTTTCATTGAATTTGGTTTTCAGTACAAATTTATATATCGTATATTGAAAATAATTTATACACTTCATATCAGAATGAAATTAGAAATATGTCGATGCGAAACCCGCTAAATATTACCAATTTAACTATTCAGTCCTCGCATATAAATATTTACCTGCAACTCGATTTCGAGCAACGACGTCGCTTGAGTGTTCTGTTAAAAATTAGCCGAGCAGTTCTGGCTTTTCAGTCTCGTTAGGGTATTTAATCTGTATTTGACAAATGTGCGAAAGATCGGGGTTCAGATAAAGCTTATCTCCCGCGCTGACATATGCCTTCATTCTTACAAGGAATCTTTCATTGAGTGTTTTACTCATTTTAGCTAAGGCTAGCCGTACTGTATAACGTATAATAGACATGTTAATAGACACTTAGCAAATACTTGTGTGGGAAACCTTTTTACACTGAGGATGTCCCATTCAGAGAGACGATCTTACTCTCTAAAGAAATAGAAGAACAGGTCTACGCCATTGAGTGGAAGTAAAATTACAGTCGAGACATCAGAATGTCAGCATAACCTCTCGAATGAGTCAACGCTTATCCATCAACCGTGTGACGTTCCATTATATCCGTTTACACAAACATAGACACACACGCACACGCGTACTCCAACATCACATCTGTAAACTACGTTGTTATCCAAGACAAAAGCAAAGGCTGATACAGCTTTGCACCGGTGACATCACAATTCATTTCCGCAGATGAGTAAGCTGGAGTCACCTGAAATGAAGCGTCTTGCTCAAGAACACAACACACAGCCCAGTTCATGAATTGAAAACACTACCTCATGATAATTAGCTCGACGTTCTAACCACTGAGCCATGCGCATTCACTATGTGTATGTATCAATATATACATATATATGTACATATATATATATATATATATATATATATATATATATATATATATGTGTGTGTGTGGGTGTGTGGGTGTGTGTGTGTGTAGTGTGTGTATGTATGTATGTATGTATATATGGATGTATGTATGCATGCATGCATCTACCTATATATATATATATATATATATATATATATATATATATATATATATATATATATATATGTATATATATATATATATATATATATATATATATATATATATATATATATATATATATATATATATATATATATATATATATATATATATATATATATATACCATATATATAAATGTATATATAATACATACATATATATATATATATATATATATATATATATATATATATATATACATATGGGAGAATGTACGAAAAAAAGAACAGACGAGGACAGGTGGTGTAAACAACAAAAGGATGTATTAGTATGACGCTCGGGAATAAGGAAAGTCTTTAACGTTTCGAGCTACGCTCTTCAACAGAAAGAATACGGAGACAAGGAGAAAAACACGGAGAAAAAAAATTGAATAGTGTCCAGTCAGCGGTCTCTTGGATAACAACGTAGTTTACAGATGTGATGTTGGAGTACGCTTGTGCGTGTGTGTTTGTGTTTGTGTAAACGGATATAATGGACGTCGCACGGTTGATGGATAAGCGTTGACTCATACGAGAGGTTATATATATATATATATATATATACCATGCATGTATATTTACATACATACATACACACACATGTTCTAGGTACATAAACTCCTGCACTCACTCTGTATTTGTTTCATTCTTGCTCATCCCAATAACCTTTTGATTATAATATCATTCAGTTCACATCAGGTATGAAATAAAAGCCAGGCGGTGTTATTCATTACTTTGTATTACACTGAGTCTGTCTCTCTTGTAACGATGCATCTTAATACAGTATGTGAGCATAACCTCATACTACTACTACTACTACTACTACTACTACTACTACTACTACTACTACTACTACTACTGCTGCTGATACCGCTACTGCTGCTGCTGCCACTACTACTGCTACTAATAATAATACATTATAATAATAATAATGATAATGATAATAATAATAATAATAATAATAATAATAATAATAATAATAATAATAATAATAATAATAATAAACCTTATTCATGGACCTTTTGAGCAGGATGGGCTACTCGACCTGAAGAAAAAATTCTAGCTCGGCCCCACCTGCGAGATAATGCGCTGTTTATCTTGATATAAGATCACCATGTCGCGCACATATGGTTGTGATGCATGTTCCTGGTGTACCATTATCAGACGAGTAATCATGATGGGTATAAAGGGCTTCGTATATTTTACCCAGTGTCACTTTGATGGCATGTACTGCTCTCTCACTCAATAATGATAATAATAATAATAATAATAATAATAATAAATGCTCTTAGGCAGTGGTTCTCATTACTTCTTATCTGAACTGATTTGAAGCGGTATCATGTACATTATTTTGTCTTGGTATTAAAGATGGGCTGCAGAAAATATTCTGCTCAATACCGCAGATTTGCTTGTTAGTTGTTTGACCTTAGATCAATTGGGCATGTCCCTTAGTGGTTGACGATATGTGCATCTCTGATCAAGAGCAGAAGCAGTGGGGGCGCTTCATAGCATAAATGAAAATAATGACGGAAAATTAATTATGGTTTTATTCAACATATTCACCCACTCAGATTCACACAGTCATTGCAACAACACTTCAATTTTTCTAAGCCTTGTAAAAGAACTTAGAAGTTTGGACCTCCAACCAGGCCTTTCACGACACCCTTACAGCCAGGAAGTCTTCAGCACCCCCACACATATTCCTTTTTCGAAGCCTGTTCTTGTACATAGTTACTATGAATATTCCCTTACTGTATACAATGCATTAAATGACAAAAGCTGACTATTTACGACACTTACAATATTAATATTAAATCTATTTTCGAAAACTCACTTCTTATATGATTACACACAATAAATCAGTTTACTCTCGCTTGGCACACTTCCTTGTTTTCTCATATTAGTTTTACTTTTCTTCACATGATATATAACCACCTGCATTAATCGTACATGCGTTTGTACTCTGCTTCCTCTCGGGTTACTATTGCTCGTAAAATTTCTTTTGCAACAAGCAGATGTTCTCAGTAGTAAGTTGAATGTAGATATTAAAGCGGTATTTGACCTTTGCATGCGTTTTGAATAGCAAAAAGAGAGCAACTTGAACAAGCTAATAGCAAAATACCTAGCACTCCTATTTTTATAGTGTCTGATAAAAGTCAAGTTAATACCAAACCTCGTTAATGTTTATTTATCTAGAAATGACAACATAGCATACCCAAATCGATGCTATCTACACATATATAGCCGCATATAAAGTTCATTGTTGTTTTGACATGTCATTGAAGAAAGAAATCTACAAGGAGAAAAGCATTTTACATATTATATAAAAAAATGTAAAGCAATGAGTTATAGGCAATCAATAGGCACCTATATAATACAGAAAATAATGCAGTGACACAACGCCCTGGTTCGAGGTTTTCAAATAGAAATTGTCTTGACTGTAAAGTAAACAGCTTCATTTCAGATTAGTGAGAAAATACTGTTCGATGTTGATTGATGCATATTTATCTACTGAAGATAGTTGATTCTGAAATGATTTTGGTTGTTATTTCACAGGAAATATACTACCGTTAAATTGATCATTTAAAAATTTAAAAAAAAATAGTTAGATATTATCTAAGGGATTTCAAATAATTTATTTACATCTGTCTCCAAAATTTGCTATGATAATACAGACGCGCGCAAATATATATGTGTGCTGCGCTCCCCTTCCGTAGTATGTGTATGTGTATATGTAAGACTGAAATTATATATACATATATACAAACACACACACACACACATATATATATACATACACCCATACGTATAAAATACACACATACAAGCATGCGCGTGCGCACACACACGCATATATGTCATTGTAAATGGTCTACTACTGCATACTTTCCAAAGAAATGGTAAGTTTTGCTGAACGGATTCAAGTGCTTAACATGAAATTATCCGCTCGACATACATAATGTTTTATTTCACTAGGAATCAGTTTAGGGCATGTGCATTGACCATTACTTGGTTACTGCGTTCATCTTTTATAGGTTCCTGCGTTACCCTCTATAACAAAACGTTTTATCTTAGCGTTGATTCCTATTTCGCTGATGCTGCTGTACCGCAGTTAATCAACATTGAATGATGCCATAAGATGCAGTGTGTAAATGACTGTGTCACACAATCCCACAAATTATTATTGACCAAACATGTGCGTTCACGGAATCACAATCTGATTGGCAGCATTTCGATTCCATTTTCGACGACAGCTTACACCTTAATCTGCAGCTATTAGTTGGATCTGTAATCCCACTGGTTTAGGTGCAAGTTCCCTCTCTTCAGTATAACATGGTCCCAATTTCAGTGTCAATGGTGGCAAAATTTAATTGTTTGGTATTCATGTATAAGGGGCCGACTTTTTTAGTAGCTTACAACTTTGATCACTGAAATCGCACTACAATGCCGAGGGGAGGTCCCTTAAAATTACATGTAATATGAATTTTTGTTTTATCTTTCATTTTTAATAATATATGCAGCCGACATTGCTTGAATAGCTCATCATTATTATAGAAATAGTTTTACCTGCCTTTTTCGATTGTGTTAGTAATGCAATTCATATAGACAGGACAGCCTTGTCAGTAAAGGGATGTATCTCAGCCGTTCATTGCTTGTTACTAACATCTTAGCTTCTTTAATCTTTCAATTACAACTTCATAGTTATCACTCAGTTGTGTGTAGAGAATGCACTCCGCAGCATGATGACTATAAATGAGGATAGAAATCATCCGTCAGTTGGCCGAGATGTGTGGAAAGATTGGGCTCTCTAAACTGATGGATTTAAGTTTGTTTTAGTGTTAGAAACTTTGACATTGTTCGTGCCAGCATTCTGACTTATGTAATTGTATACTGCATGCAAATATGTACATCTGTGTGTATGCGTGTGTCTGCCTGCGCGCACACACGAACGCGTGACTGTGCACGCGTGTAGGCGAATGTATATATATATATATATATATATATATATATATATATATATATATATATATATATATGTATATATATATGTATATATATAAAAATTGTAACCTTCTCTTCAGGGAATGCATGGGAATCATCTTAAACGTAAGACATTATGACCGAGTATATCCCTATGGATCACATAGGTTGTAATCCTTTGAAACATATGTAGGAATAAAGTATGTAATTATAATATGCGTTTTCTCCATTCCTTAAATTTTGAAATATACTCAAATACCCAAAATTTCAAGGAGATCCTGCCTTAAAACCAGGAACTACACCACAGTTATTTTGTGTTCTTTGCTACATTGGTTTCTATTAACCCATTTATGCTATCCGAAGAATTTTTTATTCATTAAGATAGAAGAAATACATATAATTAAATATATATGTATATATATATATATATATATATATATATATATATATATGTGTGTGTGTGTGTGTGTGTGTGTGTGTGTATAGAAGAAAAACTCTTCGCCCTCGTGACCGAAGAAACAATGTGCATCAACGGTATGTACATTATTCCATATACTGTATCACACTCACACACGCGCGCGCACACACACACAAGTATACATGCAGATATACATATCAATGTATATATCTGAGTGTTTCTCTACATGTGTGTGCGCGCGCGCAAGTGTTAGCATGTGTGTATGTGTGAGCGTGTGTGTATATCTGTGACCGTATGTATGCGATTCCTGTGTTATAGTTTTCTAATATTCTGTTCTCCATTCTCTCAAATACTCTCACATATTATTTACTCTCATCTTATTATTTACTACATTTATAAAACCAGAACTTGTTTACTGATGTGAACATATACTTAATGAAATTAAGCATAAATATCCCAGTGAAACACTAAAGCCGGGGAAAAATATGGCTCCGAAATAATATAAGCTGTAATAGCTATAATAAATCTATTTCCAGTTGCCTTTATTTATACATACATACATACATACATACATACA
Source organism: Octopus bimaculoides (assembly GCF_046866305.1). NCBI lineage: Eukaryota > Metazoa > Mollusca > Cephalopoda > Octopoda > Octopodidae > Octopus > Octopus bimaculoides. Next base: position 19,097,314 of record NC_142937.1, read on the forward strand.
TGCACACACATATATGTATATTTTTATAAACGCACTTACATTTGTGTATATATATGCTTTTATATGTATATATGTACGTACATAAGTATACATATATATGTATATAAATATAGATACAGTTATATATGTAGATATCTATACAGACACACAGACACACACATATATATAGGTATGTACTACGTATGTACGTACCTACCTATGCATGCACGTATGTATGTATGTATGCATGTATACACGCATGCGTGGATGTTTGTAATGATCAACAAAACAACTGGCTCTTAGATGTTATCGTCTGAGAGTTATTGCTTTGGATATGATAAACATGCACTTAATAACATCTCTCTCTTTCTCTCTCTCCCCCCCTCTCTCTCTCTCTCTCGCACTCTCTTTAAATATACATGCATATATAGCAGACATACATACCTATATACACGCATGCACGCACGCACGCACGCACACACGCATATATATATATATATATATATATATATATATATATATATATTTACATATTGAAGGAAATAACGTCTCCCTCCTGTGGATATGAACACTAGTATATTAAATACTCATAAATATACATAAAACACACACACATTCAAATAGAGATATACACCTGCACATTATATATATATATATATATATATACGTGTGTGTGTGTGTGTGTGTGTGTGTGTGTGTGCGTTTGCATGTATGTATGTATGTTTCTATGCGAGTATGTATATATTTGACATGCCAATTCAGAATCTTATTTTAAATAACCTAGAATCTAATTTTTTTAAAGTCTATACTATAATCTCTCTCGTAAATCGTCATGAAACCTGGTTAAATGCAATTGTTCAAGTGTTATAGTCTTTCTCCAAAAACATCTTCATTTGTTTTTTCATCTTTTTCGTGTACAGGATGGCTTTTTCTACCGTGTGTTTTTGCAAATACTTTAAAAGAAAAAGTCGAAACTAAAAAAAAAGAAAAGAAAAGTTTGTTAGCATATGCACACATATGCAAATAATCACATATAGCAAGGAGTGTATATTTTAAAAACGGGGAAAAATGATTAATAATCGATTGCAAGTCGAAATATGAGAAATGACGATCCGCACAAGAGCGAACTATATCAGTGTAAAAATATTAAACAGAATAGATTTAGAAACTTCGATTCTATGTAGTTTTATTTTTTTTTTTTGAAAATGTGGTTTCTTGATAAAAATACACACATCAATAAGTAAACAATAATCGTGTGCAAGGTGAAGGAGAATTTGTCTTCAATGAGAATGCTTATATTCCTTCCTTCCTTCTTGGCTCTGAAAACATCGCTTGATGGTTAGCATGTGGAAGAGGCAAGTGAAGCAAATATCGATCTGTTTCCGACAATCTCATACAACAATATGGAAACCGGCTGCTTTCGTGTGTTATCAAAGTGAAGCTTCCTCTGCTCACCATATAAGAACATTTACACGCATAAACTTTTAATATTGAATACTGATGGAAGTTGGCAGAAATTTGGAAAACAGCAAGAAGAAGCGAGTCACTTGCAGATTGATTCTTTCACTAAACGGTGAGTCAAACACGAAGAAGGAATTAAAAAAAAATGAAACTAAAAAGGAAAACAACACCATATTCATTGAGATTCTATGCTCGAAGATGTACATGTTTCAGTCTAAAATGGCGAATAAAATTGTTTTCTTCTGTATAACTTACTTGTTAGTATAAGAAATATATAATTACTTATCAACTGTATAATCATTTCTCTCCAGATATTGGTGCGCTCTACTTAGAAGGGTGTGCTTCATATTTCAGACTCGAAACAAAGTTGATTAAATATGCACTTATTCCATTTTGCATTTTAAGAGAAAATATTTCGTGATTCGTTTTCATTATTCATCTCACCAGTTAAAAGAAAAGCAAAAAGAGAGGAAAAAGAGAAAAAGAAACACGAAACAACAACAACATAAACAAACAACAACAACTAATAATAATAACATGGCAAGGATGATCCATTGGGAGCTCTGTGGAAATCTCGGCCTACAAAGTGCCAGGATGTAGTATGAGAAAACCCCAGAAGGTTTCACAGAATGAGAATTGCCAAATCCTGTGGGATGCAATGATCCAATTCGATCACCCAACCAAACATCGGAAACCGGACTTAGTTTGGTGAATAAAAAAGCAAGTGCATGCATAGTAATCGACATAGCATGCCCCGGTGACAACAGGATGAATGTTAAAGAAGAAGAAACATTTAAACAACCATGATGGTTTGAAGTGGGCAATAACGTAGGCTGTGATCAATGAAGAGATTAGACGTGGTACCAAACGTAATTGGTTCACTTGGAAGTATCGGCACTCAACTACCAACGTGGTTTAAAAATACTGGTGCAAGGGTGAAGGTAGAGCAATAAAAAAAAATCAACATTGCTTGGAACTGCAAGAATTCTTCGCAGGGTACTTGGAGCATCTCTAGTAAACAAGTGTCACCTTAGTCTGCTGGCTATGGACAGCTGATACTTTCCATTATACCCAGCAAAATGAGCTGTGCGTTTTCATCACATAATGCTAATAACAACAACATTAATAAAAAGAACAACAGCAAACACAATAATAATAATAATAATAATAATAATGATGATGATAATAATAATAATAATAATAATAATAATAATAATAATAATAATAATAATAATAATAATAATAATAGGATCTCTAGGAACGATAAAAAAAGGTACTGAAACCTATTTGAAAATGATACCTACCATCCCTACAAGAAGTCCAAAAAATCGTGTTAACTGGAACGACCCATGTACTGAGAAGAACATTATCGCTGAGAAAACAACATCCATTCATGAATTTATTTATTTTTTTTTTTTATATACATATTTTACTTGTGAATTTGCATGTGTAAACTGGGAATGCATACAATGAGCTTCTCTGCCCCAGGTGTACGGAAAACAGTCACGAGAAATGGAAGAAAATTTGAAGAAAGAATAAAAGAAAACATAATAATAATAATAAACATAATAATAAAAAGCATAATAATAAAAAGGTGTTACAGTGGTGATTAATTAGTTTTATAATCAGATGCAGTTTTCTTTGCAACATTGAAAACCTGACATTCATTTTCAAAGTAGTGTGATTTAATTGTGATCCTACTTCATATTGTGTGGACGCCTCCAGGCGATAAGTAGGCTAGTCCAATACATATAAATCGCTAGAGCAAGCGCGGGAAAAGGAGAACTGAATGTATGCCTGTTGAATTGTGGAAGACTTTGTGTAGCTTGCCCATTTGTGGGTGAAGCAACGAATATTGGAAATATTTAGTCGCAGAATGGAAGCTATGCTGCGGTGACTGGCAGAAACCTGTCAGCTGAGCTGTTGCACACAAAAGAGTTCGGAGTTGGAAATAAAGACTTCAAGAAATACAACGGACTATTGAAGAAAGAACGCGGTAGCCTGAGGCTAACGCCACACACAAAAAAAAAAAAACACGACAGAGAAGGCAGAGCAAAAGACAATAACATACCGTACGTTAAATATAGCAACAAAGAAAATAGAAATTGCTAATGTCGACGAGATAGAGGAGTGTTGGAAGTATATCATAGACGTGATAACGTTTTTTAATGGAGGAAGAAAATACGGCACAGTGAAGGTACGAAGCGAAAAAATACTCCACCGTAGCCTTAAAATAATCGAAATGGGCACTCCTACCGACGTACTGCGGAAAGCGCGCGGCCCGAGTTCGAATCGGAAGCGTGTCACTTTAAATTGAGGAAGACTGGCTGGTAGCTACAATTTTATTCAATACGGAGGAAAACACGGAAATTTTTAAAATGTCAAAGACAACGGAGGTCAACTTGTGGGGGTATGTCTGTATATAAAAAAAAAAGCTTAGAGATAGAAAAACATGTAACAAAGATAAAATGAATTATAAGAGTGAGAATGACAAACGAAAATGCCATAGGAGTACTGCTGGACGATGGAAAAGCGACAAACTTGAAAGATTTGGAGAGAGGATTGAGCTATTATTAAAGTGCAATACTTGTGATAGACTTTTCGGAATTGGATTATTTTGAGGAAGACTGAACAAAGTAAATATAATTGCAATAAATCATGATAAATACTGAACTGTTAGAACAGCAAAATGGAACTTTCCCCTTTGGTGGGTAGGAAGCCATTTCATCACCTTTAATTATTAATTCATAAATCGTTCGTTTTCATTTTATGTTCCCCATGTACGTCTTTTAAATTGTCCCATTGTATTGCCCCCTGTAAACTCTGTATTAAATGGCTTTATGCCAATAATAAAGAGATTGGTAGACTAGACGTCGAGTTTGTTCGAGTCGTAGAAGTGAGAGTTGAGTAGAGGTCTCCGCACTTTCGATATAACAGTGGCGACGAGGATTTCGTAGCTCACACAACCACTGTGTAGTATTGCGATATATCACTTCAGCAGGTGGAATTTACGATATTTAAATGTAATTCAATTTGGAGGAAGACTATAATATCGATAAAGCACTACAAAAACTGAATAACACTCTACCAAGTAAGTAAATGGAATTAAAGGAATTCATATCAGCTTTGATGGAAAGCTGATTGCTAACAAAACTAAGTAGGTTCTTCAACAAATTAAAATTATGCAACTGTTATTCATAATAATACTATGATCCTTCACTGTATGTTGGATGTGAATATATATTCTAGAAATTGCAGCCTTAATTCAAAACGTAATTTTATGAAGGATCTATACTCATTATCGGCAGTACTCTGATGGATAGCAGGACACTTTGTTGGATTTTTCTCTGTTCAAAATTAATAGTCTTATGAAGACTTCTGAAGCAACAAGCTAACACAGACTTTAGTGCTGTGGATAAAATCCATTGACTTATTTCTTCCGAAATTTTACGACCGGTGTTCAGATACCAGCGAAAAGAACTTAGAATTTCCTCTCTCCATAGTTAATAAAATTGATTAGCAGTCACGTAATTTATCTACTTGTAAATAATACACAATACACACTCAGTCCAACGTGTGAGTCCAATGCATTCGCCCGACTGATTAGTAGTATGAATCAAATTTTAAAAAATTAGAACTTAACCTTCTAAATATAAAACAATGAAAGAAGTCGTTGATCTACATTTCTTTTCAAGCCGTAAATCTAACTAATTCTGCTTGATTAGGTTATATAGAGGCAAGTAATGCTAATTCGGTGGCCTTGTAATTAAAGATGTACAAAAGTAACCATTTCATCTTGTTTTCAGAGTATTCTTTATCTAGGAATACATTATCCAATGACAAGAAGGTGTAGTTTTGCCAGGATTTGGACGCTATAAGAATATTTGCAGCTAATCTTCGGTTATCCGTAATGATTGAAACTTTCACTAATCTACCGTAGAGTAATTTAAAATGTAAACATTTTCTCAACATGGTAACACGCATGAACAAAAACGCACACGTACAAACACCCCCCCCATGCCTACCCGCACACATGTGAGTGTGCGTGTATGTGTGTGAGTGTATGTGTGTATGTGCTTGTGTGTACACGTGCGTGTGAGTCTAAGAGTCTACATGGGCATATAAACTTGTATTTACTAGATTTGCTTTTTAACAGAACACAAATGATTTCAAAAAAAAAAAAAATTAGACAAATAGCAAACCACCTGTTCACGAGGATTTTGTTCGTCTTCTCACGAACGAAATGCATTCAATTTATATTTTCTTTTACTTCAAGAGAAATTATTTTAATAATAACAAAATTTATTTTTTCTTTATTTTCCATTGCTTTCGTCTCGATCAATATGTTTGGTCCTGAAACGTACTATGAATGTTTTCCAGACGACTGGTGTACGGTGTTATATTTTCATGAATGTATTTCCCTTCAATATCAAAGTGTACGATTGGATATATGTTATGAAGATGTCCTACATTTGATAAAATATTTTTGGGAATCCATATCTACTATACTCGTTCCCTGGATACGTTCTATTATGCATCAAATGAGTCACTGTCGCATGTTTCCAGCAATCAGATGTAACTGCGCAAAACAAACAATTTTTAATTACAAGAAATCTTTAATAACCAATTTTTATTTATTTCATGAAAGAAAATCTCTGTCAATGGATATTTTGTAATTTGCTTCTCACTCACTGAATGTGTCAGGTATATAGATAGATACGTCTGCATATATATATATATATATATATATATATATATATATATATATAACCACATAGAGAGAGAGAGAGAAAGAGATAGTATGAGGGGTTTAGTTGACTGATGGGCTAAACCAATAGGTAGGCTGCGTAAGTGCTGTAATTGGTCATCCGTTATGTTCCAAGTTAACAGCCTCGGGGTCAGCGAGTATATAATAAAGGAAAAAGAAAACAAAACAAAAACAGGACAAGCATCTTAGGTAATTTTTTTTCTTTTGATTCGCCTTTAATTAAATATTCAAAATAAGCTCAGAAGCTCATCCTGTCTTGCTTTTGTTTTAATTTTCTTTTAATACACAAACACCCCGCCCCCTATACACATAAATTTCAACATTTTTTGCGAGCGATACGAGAAGTAACATACCAGTGCACTTTCTCTGAGTCTTTCTGCCTCTGAGAAAAATCACCTGCTTAGGGGTGGGCTCCACCACTTCCAAACTGGCCAAAGACACTGTATATCAAGGCGGTGCTCCTACGACTCCGTGAGGATTGGAGGGCCGATAAAATGGTATGGAACGCCATAAATGCATGCACAATTATGTGCATATAAAAAGCCAAACACACCTACTTATGTGCTTTACTTCACACAGAAGCTCATATAAACATTTAGAGAGAAATACTGTATGTATGCGTCGGCATAGTTCAGAGAGCATATGGAATGTGTTTGCCAATAATTTCATTTTGTAATCGATCCAACGTTACTGCACCAAATAGAAAGATTATCACCACGGCTTCCGATCTCCCAATTAAATTTGTCAGATGCAAATGTTGCCAAATATGTGTTATATGAATATATATCTGTATGTATATCTATATCTATGTAGATATATATCTTATATATTGATATCTACATACATTCTTTTACTCTTTTACTTGTTTCTAGTTATTTGACTGTGGCCATACTGGAGCACCGCCTTTAGTCGAGCAACTCGACGATAAGATTTATTCTTTGTAAGCCTAGCGCTTATTGTATCGGCATCTTATGCCGAACCGCTTAGTTACGGGGACGTAAACTCTCTGGCATCGGTTGTCAAGCGATGCTGGGGTGACAAACACAGACACAAAGACACGCACACGACTGACTTTTTTGAGTTTCCGTCTACCAAATCCACTCACAAGGCTTTGGTCGGCCCGCGGCTATAGTGGAAGTCACTTTCCCAACGTGCCACGCAATGGGACTGAATCCAGAACCTTGTGTTTGGTAAGCAAGCTACTTACCACACAGCTACTCCTGCATACACACACACACACACACACACACACTCACACACACACACACATGCATATACATGCGTACATATAGACTTTACAGATATATATTTATACATCTACTTGTATGTATGTATGTATGTATATAAATATATATATATATATATATATATATATATATATATATATAATGATCTACGTTGGACTCCTCATTCGCACAATCACCGAGTTTCCGTCTAACTATAGTCTGTCCATAGCACTTACTCAGCATTACCCGACACTTTTGGGTCTTATTGACAACATTACCTCTCATAACATCTCTCTCTTTCTCTGTATCTCTCTCTCTCTCCTTATATATATATATATATATATATATATATTTATACTCGGACACGAAAAAATAAAACGTGTGAGTGTGTGCGCGTGAGTCTGTGCCTGTGTGTGTGTGTATATATATGCATTACTAATCACGTCACAAGTATTACCACTATCTTCTCTCATATGATTCCAAAGGGAGATAAAAATGTCTTTTCCTGTCCTCTTGCTGTGGAATCTTAAAGATCTGGAATGTAATATCCTCACCGTAATCCAGGTCAGAGTTGACGCACCTTCACTATAACCCCTCTGAAGGGGGAAAGTAACGAGCTATAACCATTTGGTCGGTGCTCGGGATATGCGTAATGCACTTACCTGCTTTTGCCCAAACACGTACATGCTCACAAATACACAAACATAGAAACACGCATACGCACACACACACACACGCTGAATCACACGTACACTTATACTAGTTCTTTTTTACCGGTTATTATGTTATTTGAAGTTCATTAAATGTAACTTCATTATTAATAACTGTATTATGTTGGAAACCTGATCAATCGAGTTTTTCATATCGAAAAGAAGTAAGCAAAAGATGATGGAAAAGAGCCAGGAAAAATAACCCGGAGAATAAAAAAAATATATTTTATTTTTTATAACTGTTTGAAAATATATAATTTTAAAAGACGCTAAAATATCTCTTTTAGTGTTAAAACTATTTTTCCAAAAAAAAAAAAAAAAAAAATTAATATCAACAAAACTTTGAGGTTCATCTATTATAAAAAAATATCAGTTTCGTCACTGAATGTAATTATTACATATTGTGATAAGAACTGGCAGAGTCGTGAGAAAAAAAAAGGTTTCAGTAATTTTTTCCGAGTTCCAACTCAGTTGAGTTCAGCCTCTCATTCTTTACGGTGACATAAAAGAACCAGCCACCTACTAAAAACTAATTGGACTAAATCCAGGGCCCCTGCCATTGCGTCTATATTGTAAACTCTTATATATATATATATATATATATATATATATATGACACAAGGACAGTGATAACGGGTGATGGGGCGAGTCGATTTCATTGTCCCCTGTTTTCAGTTGGTATTTATGTTTGCGACCTCGAATGAATGAAAGACTAAGTCACCTATTGAAGTCGACGTAAAGACGGACTTAATACCGCAAAGCATTTTGGGAATCATGCTAATGATTCTGCCAGATCGTCGCCTTAAACCCTCTAAATATTAATAAGATGAAGTAATTAGTTGTGTAGAAAAGAGCAATCAACGAGAGCAGCTTTACTTATTAAATTTTGCATCGTTGTCGTAACAAGCACCAGTTAATTAACGGGGTGGATGTAATCAACTAATTATTAGCCGTTATTCTCAACGAAGGCAATATTAGAGTTTAACAGCCATATATATATCATACTTTATATGTATGTACACTATTCACAGGCCAGTTACTACGGTATTTGACTGAAGTAACATCTGGCAGAGAGAAATCACACGAGCATCGGCCAGTAAGATCGACATGTGCATTTTTGAGCCTTTTGAGCTTTTCAATGACGTGTATTCGCTTGACAGGACGCACCAACTAGCTATAATCATCCTCAATTTCTGTGGCTTTTTATTCATGTTAGACCTGTTTATTATTTCAGACGCAACATTGGCATACTCAGAAGTTGAGTGTTGTTATATACAATTTATTCATCCTTTTCTACTCTATGTTCTGAGGTCGAATATCATTAAACAATACTTGAAATAAGCTACCGTCGTGTAGGGAGATTGATTTGTTTTGATTCCTTCTTCAGAGTACTTGTTCAGTGTATTACACCCACCACTTACAAGCTATAAAAACGAAATTCATTGATATTAGATTTATATACTCTCATTGGTGATATGTGCTATATATATATGACATTTAGCAAATAATTCATTAAAGATTTTCTGTATTAGAAACATAAATGTTAAAATTCAAATCATATTCTTTAATAAGTCCCACTGAGATATATGAAGACGACTCTAATATAAAATATATATTGTAATTACATGATATTAATGTTAGTTTGCTATTATTATCACTTGACTGCACAGTTTCGATTAAAATTGTCATTGAAATCATAGCACATACTAACAGACTACATGAATTCAAAATAAATTACTTCATACTGAGATCAATGCGTTATTCGATCGGAATGGTAACATGATTCCGTTACATTAAAAAAATAAATTGTTTTTACGCATCTGCATATGCGATGGCGGTTACAAACTTTCGTAAATGTATCTAAACGTGTGTGTGTGTGTGTGTGTGTCTGTGTGTGTGTGTGTGAAGGTGCGTGGATTAGTGTTTACGGTTTTCAGCTCATGATCGTATCGTAGTCGGTTCGATTGTTTTAAGCAAGGCATTTGATTTCACCTTAAACCAGTCCATTCAACTACCCAAAATGAGTTGCACTTCTTTTCTACTCAAGGCACAAGACCCAAATTTTTTTGAGGAGGGAGCCAGTCGATTAGATTCACCCCAGTACGAAACTTATACCTAATTTATTGACTTCGAAAGGATGAAAGGCAAAGTCTACCTCGGCGGAATTTGAACTCAGAACTTAAAAAGAGACGAAATACTGCTAAGCACTTCTTATTCAAATCTCCCGCGTTGTCACATTTTGTGTCATGCTGAATCTCCCTAAGAACTACACTCAATGTACGCATGATTGAGTAGTGCTCAGTTACATGTACCTTATCGTCACGCGCAAGCTTTTCCGTTTATCGGATTCACTGGAACACTCATCCTCATTACTGACGGAATGCTTGTTATATGTGTACACACGCACACACACATGTCTGCGTGTGTGTGAGTGTCTGTGTGTGTATGTGTGTCAGTGTATATATATATATGTATATAATTTATACACATAATCTATATGCTCTAGAGTGGAGTCGCAATGGCCCAGTGGTTAGGACAGTGGACTCGGGATCGTAGGATCGCGGTTTCGATTCCCAGTCCGGGCGTGTGAGTGTTTATTGAGTGAAAACACCTGAAGCTCCGGCAGGGGATGATGGCGCACCCTGCTGTACTCTTACACCAGCACTTTCTCTCAATCTTTTCTTCCTGTTTCTCTTGTACCTGTATTTCAAAGGGCCGGCCGTGTCACACTCTGTGTCACGCTGAACCTCGCCGTGTACTGCGTTAAGGGTGCACGTGTCTGTGGAGTGCATTCATTGTTGTTTTATATTACATTGAACCCTTTGTTATTGAACCTAGCCATCTTCGTCGTTCTACATGTTGATGTGCGTAGATTCTATTGAATCACATAATTCTACGTCTATCTATCTATCTATGTATATCTGTGCACGCGCTTATTAAAGTAACTAAGCATAATTTTCTGTCCCTACATAATATATATATGTGTGTATATATATTTATATATATATATGTATGTGTGTGTGTATATATATATATATATATACACACAGACACACACACAATTGCTCATGTATTATGTATACCAATCTATATACTTATTAATCATTTTTGTATATACATTGAGTTTTACATAAATATTATTAAATATTTATCTTATGTGCGCACGCATACATAAGATAGTCACTATGTTTATGAGTATATGTAAGAAATATAAATGATGAATATTTTAAATCACATGTATATATACGGTAATGTATGTATGAATTTAAGTATAGTCAGTCATTCATAGACATACTTGTATATGTAGTAAGTATATATATATATATATATATATATATATATATATATATATATATATATATATATATATATATATATATGTATATATGTGTGTGTGTGTGTGTGGAAGAGAACAAGTTGTCTATATGTGTGTGTTTATATATATATATATGAGATATACATGTGGAAGAGGCCGAGGTATGTATACATATATTTATATGTATGTATATGTATATATGTACGTATATGTGTGCGTGTGTGTGCGGGCGTATATATACATACATATGTGTATATATATTCCTGAATGAGTGTGTGTATATATATATATATATATGTGTGTGTGTTTGTGTATTCGTAATTGGTCGCATAAATTAATATTTGTATAAATATATGTTCACATTGTCTTCATAACCGGAAATGTGAAGCTTAGTGAATATCATGCATGGTGAGTTGTAGCATTTCAAAATGAAGCAGATGTATTAGAATAATTATATTACGTTTCTCTGTTTGTTTATTGTTAAAGCTAAGAATAAAACTAAATTAAATATTCAGTCTGATCATTAATGTCAAATATTTTAATATGGTATTTGATTTATTGTAGTTCGTGGCAAAAACTTAGTCAACAAACGAGCAAAAAAAGAAACGGGTTAAGCAATAAATCATGAAGTTCTCTTGAATTCATAATTGATAAAGTCAAATATCTGACATTATGTATTTTGTTTTATTTTCAGGTAGGTAAATTTCAATAATTTATCGGAAATTTTGGAGTATTAATTTCAAGAAATGAAAATGAGTCTCAGAGGTTGGTCTTCATCTTTTGTATTCTAAATACATTTTTTGTAGGTTTTTCAGCGTAAATATATGAATATCTCTTCCATTTATCTCTCTGTAAATATATATAAATATATGTATGTATGTATACATTCTACACACACACGTATATATGCATGTATATACCTGTATATGTACATTTATATATATATATATATATATATATATATATATATATATATATATATATATATAAACAATATATGAGTATATGCATATATATGTACATGTATGTATATACGTTCATCCACATGTACATATAGATACATAACTGGGTACATGACGTGGCAAAAGAACAAGGACAAAAATGGTAAACAAGGTGCAACAAACAAGCAGGCCACATAGAAACATCCATATACATGTGCATATAGGTATAGCTAAATGTAGATATACTTGTGCGTGTGTGTATGTGTGTGTGTGTGTGTGTGTGTGTGAATTTCGAAACTTCGGCAGACGTAAAATATTGGATTTCTTTAAAGTCTAAAACACGAAGTAAAATAAGGTGGTAATATCTTCGAGAATTCACACAGAACTGTATCAATTTTAGACTTGAAGTTCCATTAAGGATTTAGATGAAGATTCTTGAACGGAGTATGCATAAACAACACATTGACAAAAGTATTTTTTTGGAAGTAATTGAAACACTTATTCAATCAAAACTGGAGGTTTACACCGAGAGAAAAAAAGAATTGGAGCATAAAATGCTCAATACACTAATACAGATGGGATTTAGATATACATATCCTAAATAATACAAACCTCTGTCAATACATTAAAGAAATGATTTTTAACTATGGCCGAATTTTAGGGTTTTAGATGTGGCAAAAATCATTTTATTTGGTTTGTTTTAAATACAATCGTATTCAAATTTAATGAATTTTTACAAAAAATAAATAAATAAATAAATAAATAAAATTACAGTTGTATTTGCATTCGGATAACTAATTACTAATATTTCTGATGTATCAAAACTCAATTCTAATAGAATTTCATTCTCGTGTAATTCTATTTTTTTTTTTGATAAAATTCACAGTCAATGAATAATCTGCGATTGATTGTTTTAGTTCTTCACCAATTCATGGATACGTGACGGAATGGTTGAAAGGGAATAACACAAGTCATTTTTAATTCAATTTCTTCCTTGTTTCTTTGGATCCGTTTGCAACAGCATTGAAAAATCAAATTTTAAAGACTCATATGGAAGCAATGCATGCATCGCCTCTCTTCTGATAAATTTGGATAACAAAATGCACGTTAGTGGAGCAAATTTTGTGATTGATTTCTTATCAAACATATTTCTTGTTTCATGATTAGATTTTGACTCCAGAAATGTATCTTAAGAATCAACACTAAACTTTGTACCTGAACATTTAAATGCACTGGCCTCTAATCCAACTACGCAGCATTCAGTGCAGTAAATATGGACTGCATTTTTTATAAAGTGCATTCTAATTATTGCAAGTATGACAACTAGAAAATTCTAGAAGTGCCATTCTTCACAACTTGCAAAACCAATTACTGAGGAATTCTTTAATTTTGCTACATTCTTTTATAATTTCTTCTCAAATTTTCGTTTTTCGTAATGAAACCCTTCAAGGAATCAATAGATTTAATGAGTTATCATTCCATCTGGCGTCTGATGATTTCATCAATTCAGCTGCTCAAAAACTTTAATCAAAGTAGGCATCCTGCATTATATCGTTATACTGCTCAGTAAGAAATTATCACGTAACCAGGATTTTGTAAAAGGAGAGGATTTTGGACACATCCGTTATCTAAAATCACATATTGAGTTATGTTTTCTCTTGAAATGTATCATGTATTTACGTAGAGATGATGCAAGTGAAAGCGTGCATCCATGGCAATATATAATTACGTCGAGATCATGAGCTAAGAGCTTTTCCCTTCATAAAATTCGCAATTGGGTTGTTTGATCTCTGACCTTCTTTGTTGAAGGCAGAATTATTTGTGACATCTCATGGAACATAAAAAGCCTTTCGCTTTTGAAACTCGCCTTTTCACACAAACTGAAATGCAGTTCTTGCTTCTGACATAGCTGGCGAGCTATTAGTCCAGCGTAGTCTTTATCACACAAACCATTTCCTGATTCCATGGGAGATGAAAATAAAATACCGGACAATATAAAAAAAGGGATTGCCATAGGTAGAATACCTTAGGGTAGAAAAATGCTTGATCAGTGCTGGTCTCCTCGTGAGCAGCAGGATACACTTTGTGTTCAGATAAAATATTAAATTCTCACATTGCAGCAATATTAAATGTTTTGGTACGAGAAAATTTCATGACTCAACACAATATATTTATTAAATAGAAGGTACAATAAAATGTACGTTTCTTTTTTTTTCTATTTTAAAAATAAGAAAATTATCGAAATTAAATTATTGAAATGGAAATGATATACATAATCTTAAGATGAGCATCCATAAATGCACAATATGCATATATTGATGAATACATGAATGCATAAAGATGTTTGTATGTGCGTGTATATATATATATATATATATATATATATATATATATATATATAATATGTTTGTATGTATGTGAGTAAATATATGCACCTGCTTTAAATGTAGTGAAGCAGATATATATTATAATGTTTATATGTACGCACGTGCGCTTTTGTGGGTGTATGCTTGTGTATGTATAAATCCGTGACAATGTATGCAAATTAGGTATATTTTATATATTTTTGTGTGAGGTCGATGTTTCACATATGTAAATATCCATTAAGTAATAGATAGATATGTTATCAAAATTTGATCTGCATATTACCTATGCATAGGTGTATCTGTTTCATTGACGTTATGTGTGTGTGTGTGTGTGTGTGTGTAAGGAGGATGGAGAGAGAGGGAAAAAGAAAGTGAGAGAGAGAGAGATAAGTGAAACATTCATATATGTCTCTGTGTGTGCCCTTAGCGATATTTAAAGCTGGATACAATTTCTGATGTGACAATATAACTATCCCCCACTCTCTCCATCTATCTATCTATCTATCTATCTATCTATCTATCTATCTATCTATCTATCTATCTATTTACATACATATCTCCATACATACATATACATATATATGGTCATCCCATAAATAATATTGATTTTTCAATTGCATGAAGTAAAATTCGGAGGTGGACGGGATAAACAGCCTGCGTTAACATGCTATAAAAGCAGGTAGTAATTTTACCTTGTACTTATTCTTTATGTAGAGGCACATAGCCTAGTAGTTAGAGCAGTGGGTTCGAATCTCAAACCGAGCGATGTGTGTGTTTATGCGTGAAACATATAAGCTCCACATGGTTCCGACAGAAGGTAATGGCGAACTTCTGCTGACTTTTACGCCCCAACTTTCTCTCACTCTTTCCTCCTGCATCTAGCAGCTCACCTGTGACAGATCGGCGTCCCGTCCATGTGGGGAACCTATACGCCTATGAAAACGGGAATCCGGAGCTTATTTCCCAGTCATATGTGAAGAAGGAACAAGCAACAACAACATTTATTCTCAGTGCAAGTTCTAAAGAGTGCAGTTCGATTTTAACAGTTATTTTTTTCAAAGCTATAATGGAAATAACAGAGAAGCATATTTTGCAGAATGAGTTCAATAATGCCAACAAGCAGCGAAAGTGTGAGGAATATTAATGCAGTATATTGGAATCGGACAATAAGCGTAAGCCATTATCAAGGGTAGTTCCAGAAATTCCGAGCTGGACATTAGAGCCTAGAGGACGAGCCTCGTCGTGCAAGATCTAAAGGACTCGACGAGGACGTTCTGCAAACCCTGGTGAAACAAAATCCCATAGTAACCGTTGAGGAACTAGCAGGGAAATTTAGATTTTGGTCTTTCAACCAGTCATTAAAGTCAGTACTAGAAGAGAAACCACCATCTTTGGTTTCAAGATGAAAGGTTTTCTTCTATCAAGGTAATGGTCGGCCACATACATCAATGTAATGCTCGGCTCCCACCGAAGAGGAGGAGTGGAGGAGTATTTTTCATCACGGACAATTAAACTTTGGAAGGGAGACCTTACAAGTTTACCAGATAGATGGAACAGCATTGTAGAAAATGAAGGAGAGTATATTTTAGATTAAAAAAGAACTTTGTTGTTTATCTTAATTTAGAAAAATTAAAGTATAAAAAGAAACAATGCTTATGGGATGACTCTCTCTCTCTCTCTCTCTCTCTCTCTCTCTCTCCCTCTCTCTCTCTCTCTCTCTCTCTATATATATATATATATATATATACACTTGTATATTCCGCTTAAACACTGTATGCTAGTTGTCGTGTTATTGCAAACCAAATTTCAAGGCAACACATTGAAATATTTGTAATTAATCTATTGTGTAATCACATTTGTTAATAAACAATCAGTTATTTCATTTCGTTACAGTAACAGATCTCTCTAAAATAGTTTATGTAATGCAGTTATGTAAAATTCCTCCAGGAAACATAATATATAAGCATGAACACTACGCTGTTAAGTCATACAATATGTATTTATTTAGTTATGGTCAATTGTGTTCTGACGTCATTATCGAAATCAAGTTGTGGAGGTTTATACGTCAGAGTAAATAATGTCCGTTACTATATATCCCACGTGGGACCTTGTCGGAAAGGTCATAGAATTTATATTTCATTAGCATCTATTGATTACTTCTCTGCGTTATCTTGTGTACACGGTTAGGCCAGAACTCAATCAATATATAGCTAAGAAATGTTAATACGGTGTAACATAACAATTTTACGACTGAACATACAAGATTTCCCTTGTCACCAGTTCGAGTTATATTTGGCTAAAGTATTCAATTATTCGGACTCTGAAAGAATAAGCCCATAGTGTTCATGGTTACACTACACCGAATGAAATTACTCTCTCTACTGAGTTGTAAATATAAAAGGTGTAAGTGTAAATCTGACTTGTGTATTGAGTCGTATTGTGTCGGCCCTTAAGTATTCAACCGAATGCCTAACCTCGACTTAGAGCAAATGATATGAAACCTAGTCGCTCGCCAGCTTGCCAACACATAATAAATTCACCAAACATGCCCTACCAAATTCTTCAACTAATTTTCTTCTCTCCTTGTCAATTAAAATTTCTTTTCACTATATATACATCAACCGACTTCCAACTGTTATCCCTCACAAGGGAGGGGGGCAATCAGTGCTTAAACAATTCCTATATTGCTCTCTCTAACCGTACCCAACGCTGACACTCATCTCCTCCTATAAGAAATCATTCTCATTCTACGTTGCTTGATATTATCAATGAGGTGATTGTAGGTGCTAAGATTTTCCGCGTCACTGCCACCACTATTATCATCTTGAAAACATCTAGTCAAGACAAACATGTTATATCGTTGACGTCTTCTTAGAATTGCTGATGAATATTGACCCCCATTCTGTAAATTTTTAAAATACAAAAGCAAAAAAAATCTATTTTTCTGTTTTATATTTTTATCAGTAACCTAAAAAATATTTGATAATTTTTCTTTGTATATTAGAGGGGATCTTTTCGAGATATTCTCTTATCTCTGCAGATACCATGTCATCATTCTTGAATTTATTTTCTCCACATAACAGATGCATAGGTATTGTTTTATTGGCAAGTGATAGTAAAAATCCTAATTTGAAATCCACTTGCGAATACCCCTGGCACTACGTATTAAAGGGGTTTGTCATTGTGGGTGTCAAATTAAACAAAAAGCAAAAGATATACAAAATTTAAAGAGTAAATTCATAATTGTCAGGAAACTGAAGTCACTTTACTGTAAATGGGCAATAAATGCGCACCAGAATTCCATGTCTGTATCACGATGTATCCATGAAAAGTGCTACAGCATTTTGAACTTCCAAACTGTATTGCAGATTCGTCGTTTCAATCAGCTCTTAATCATCTTGAAAACAAACAATACGCTTATAATTCAGCTCCGGTGGTTAGATTCAAATCTAACCACTTTGCCGCCCCCCCGATCTAGACTGTTAACTTAAAGGACGTGATCATGATTGACACACCAAACTTTCTTAGCCTTTCTAAATTCGTCAAAATCTCTCTCTAACAGAATAGTCAACTCTCACAACGAGAGAACAACATTGTGACCACAACTGTTTTTCTTGAAATAGCATGAACATTCCCTCAAATTTCAAAGTATTGACATAGAAAATGAAAATGAATGGTACGGCTTGAATGAGTTTGTTCATATATCTGCGTGTTGATCTGGGGATAAGGAACAAAAGCAAGCGGAAGAAGAAGAAAAAGAACAACAACGGTACTACAACTTAATTTATTTTAATTTAAAGGCCATACAGACTGTATATTTTTTTTACGCTTCTGTCTCCTGTATTCTTTTTGCAGAATTTCGAATATTGGTAATTTTACAAAAATGGTAAAAATCTAGAGTGTAATTCGATTTGTAGAAGAAATTAAATTTATGGAGCAGACCCGTATTTCTAGTTTCAATGTAAGAATACATGAGTAGTGTTATACGGCTTCAGAGTATATGGGATATCATGCAAAACACTATCTTCGTTAGTTCATTGTAGTGTTTCATCATATATGCCACGTATTTTGTTTTAAATATTTAGTGAGGAGAGAACTATGAGTCCATGACATTTTGTAGTCACTCTGAGACTGAGTAGTGAAGTTATCTTCAATCGACCGAAATCTTGTTATAAAGTTAACTCAGCTAAAGCATCCATTACTCGGGTGGTGGTCCTAGAACGGATAAGAAATTAATTTTTTCCTTTAAGTAGATCAATGCTAGATATGAACGGGGGACGGCAAAGAACCACGAGAAATACCTCAAGGCATCCATTCCGATGTTCACCTAAATCCACCATATTTGATTATAGTTTTAATATCAATCCCGAATCGATGAAAGATGCAGATAAGCCTGATAGGATTTGAGATGACACGCAACAGAATCGGAGCAAATGTGTCAGGTCATTTATCAGAGCAACACGCCGCTAACAACTCTAGAATAGCACCATACAACGATCAGTAAATATCTTAAATAAACTCACAGCTATTTTTGTTCGTCCAGGCCTTTGAGACGTTCGCCTGAAGAAAATATTATACCTGAATCATTACTCTTTTAATAGAACTTTTTGTAGCAGAAACGTAGGTTTATGCGCATTTTAAAGTTCTAATAAAATATAAATTAGCTTTTAATTTTGTTTTAGCTAGACAGCTCAAGTACTTTTTACTATCATCTTATACGAGGACACACGTTTTATGTTCATGTGTTTGTGCTCTCCCTTCTAAGTTACTGATCTATTGTAATATCCTATAAAATGTCCTTAAGAAAGACCATCGGAGAATGAGAGGGGAAAGGAGATAAAATGTTCTCTTAAATTGTTTGCAATATTTAGTCTCTTCCTTTTACATTTTGAATTGTAGTGTCGCTACTTTCGCTTTATCTCGCTATCAATCGATAACCGATACTAGAAATAACTGTGTGTGTGTGTGTGTTTGTGTGTGTGTGTGTGTGTGTGTGTGTGTGTGTGTGTGTGGATCGTGGCTATTATGCAAAAGTGCCGTAAGTGCAGGACGTTGCATTTTACACTTTGACAATTTTTGGAGATACGATAGTTTGACCTAAAATCAGACTATTCCAAGTAAAAATAAATATGGAAAAAAACGTATTCGACAAAACTTGGACATACGACAGTTTAACATAATGGCACCGATTTATATTTTTCAATCGGTATGGCCGAGTGGTTTAAAGGCTCGCTTTTGCAAATACATATTTCAGGTTCAGCCCTACTGTGCAGCAAATTGAGCATGTCTTCTACTATAACCGCTGGCTGTACAATGCCTTGTGAGTGAATTCATCAGAAGGCAGCTGTGCGTAATTTCGTTAAATTTGTGTGTGTGTGTGTGTGTGTGTGTGTGTGCGTGTCTGCGTATTTACACACACACAAACATATATATATATATATATATATATATATATATATATATATATATATATAATAAAAGTGTGTGTGTGCTTTTAGATATCAGTGTGTTTCTATCTATGCGTGTGTAACTCTAGGTTGGGATCTGCCCACCGCTACTTTGACAACTGGTGTTTATTTTTTACCCCTCCCCGTAACTTAGCGGTTCGGAAATCACATCGATTTAGTAAGTACCTAACTTCAAAAATAAGAGTAGGATACATTTGGCCGACTAAAATCCATCATGGCGCCTCAGAATGTCTGCAGTCCAATGTTCGAGACGAGTAAACGATAAAATATCGAATCGTAAGTTAAATGTTATTACAAGCCATTTATTCTGTGAGAACGGTGAAAATCCTATTCAAAAAGCTTTGTCTTGCTGTGTTGGTGAATATAGTGTTTCAATTAACAAACTATTTCGATGTTATTTTCATCCAGCTTCCACACCGATATCACTTGTCTACGTATTCATATACAAAAGAAATAGGTTATCATTAGTTTTACTATATTAAAAATAACTAAATGCATAATTAGCTAGATTGTGGAGATTTTCTTTGAAACTATAGTAATAAAATCGTTCGATCGATTGGCTGGAATCTAGCTTAGTAAAAGGCAGAAAGTTCCATGCCCCAGTTGTATCTGTTTAATGTATAACAATAGACGTTTACACCATAAAAGAACAAAGGAAGTTTGTATATTAGTATATCATAGCGAAACTATATAAAATTGAAGTAAATTGGAGTTTAATTCTAAATATATTATTGACCTCATTAGAACCAACATGAATTTTATGATATGAACACAGGTTATATTTTCTTTTAATGATTGCGCGGAACAATTAACAATGATCAAAATAAAGCTTACATCAAATTATTGTCTGAATTTATTTCCAAATAGTTTTCGGAACCAATTAAATAAACGTCGAATGAGAATAGAAAACACAGACAGTGTTGATCTAATAAAATATTTTCGCTTTTAAAATAATGATGGACGTTTATATAAATTGTAAAAATTTATGGAGAATTTTGGAGTAATGATCTGGTTCTGTACAGCAGCCGGCTCATTCGTTTGAAGTACACGGGATATTAAAATAATCATATAATTCTCAAGATAATACTGTATAACAAATAAATAAACTCAGAGTCGTAGCTGGTATTGTTGGTGTTTAGCCATAAGTCAACCCTGATGATATCAAGCGTATGCTCAATGACATTTAAGCTTTAACAAACTAACAATATTTTTTTTTTTCATATATTGCATTACATTCTCGGATATGTTATTTCTGTTAACTGAATTTAAGAATACTGATAGTTTGCTGTAACAGCACCTGTTAGCGCCCTGCAGCGTATCGCTGGTTTAACCAATTTCAAACAGAAATTCTTGTTGCGGAAAACGGAACATTTTAGTTATGTATTCATGATCCCCCTCCAAAAAAAAAGTGGTTTATCTCTACTTTATGGATAGTTAAAATAAAGTTTTCCCGCCTGTCACATCTTTTATCCAATGTCAGTGTTTGATAATATTACGATCATATTCGTAAGAAATTTGATAAACATCAACATACAGCAAGCCGCCCCTCACCAAGTCAATAGAATGGGATTGACACGAAATTAAGATGAAATGAATTAAGTGAACTGATAAATCGCCACAGAATACACATAATATTCTTTTCTACTCTAGGCACAACGCACGGAATTTTTAGGGAAGGGGCCAATCGATTAGATCGACCTCAGTACGCAACTGGTACTTAATTTACCATCCCCAAAAGTATGAAAGGCAAAGTCGACCTCGGCGGAATTTGAATTCCGAACGTAAAGACAGACGAAATACAGCTAAGCATTTCACTCGGCGTGCAAATGTTTGTACAAGCTCGCCGCCTTAAAACTCAATATATGATATTATACAATGCATGCATTTGTTGTTTAGCGCCAAATGGTCCCTAAATCTACAATACCACGAAGAAAACTTTGCTCAAGTTCCAGACGTAATATATCTCGGGAATAGTGTATTTTATATATATATGTGCTTTTTTCTACTTTTCGAAAACTAGGTAGTGATTTAAGGTAACATTGAATTTCTATTTCCAACTGATTTAGGGATCACATACAAATTACACAATGTGTATGCTGAAATACCTTAATGCAGATTCAATGGAATATACCCTGCATTGCACACATTCTGGTTGTACCAAAAGAAAAACTTTATTATTAACAATGCAATACCTATGGACATGTAGATATAAATGCATACATGGTTAACAGCATAGGCCTATATTGTCTCTGGGTTTTATATTCTATATACAATACCATACACTATGATGTGGGTCCTCATTCTTTGAGGGTCCTATATTGACCCGTCCTTGTTTTTCTTGACCGTTTTTTGTATCATCTAACTGCCTTGATATTTTGCGTTCTTTTCCCATCTTTTTGTATTCCTTATATATATACACACACACATATATATATATATATATATATATATATATATATATATATATATATATAATCTTTTATTCTTTTGTGAGTTTCAGTCATTTGACTACGGCCATGCTGGAGTACCACCTTGAAAGATTCTATTCAAACAAATCGCACTCATCAATTATTTTTTAAGCGCTACATTTATTCTAACGGCTTTCTCTTGCCTAGCCGCTAAGTTACGGGGGACGTAAACGCAACGATAGGGGGGGACAATTACACACACACACACACACACACACACACACACACATACACACACACACACACACACACACATAAATGACCAAATCCATTCACAATGCTTTAGTGGTCCCGCGGCAATAGTAGAAGACACTTGCCCAAGATGCCAGCAGTGGGACTGAACACGAAACCCTGTGGTTCGAAGCAAGCTTCTTATCCTACAGCTCGGGGTAGTATTGGCATCAGAAATAGTTTTGTGGACAGAAGCAGAATATCACAATCATCATATTTTGTGTGTCATTTATCTAAATATATATTTTTCCAAAGCAAGGAATTTAAATCAACGAACAAATTTTCTTATCCACTTCAGAGTTGTACATACAGACACAACCAAAAGCGCTCTCGCACACCATTACATACTCGCCCATAAACCTATATAATAATTCGTGTGCTTGGCGCGATATTGAACCGTGTTTATAAATATCCAAATGAATTGTAATTTGTTATCTAAAGTTAAATTGTAACAATTCTGAAAGACACGGAACGAAAATTTCTAGAAATTAGGGACTAAGTTCACAAATGATTATTAATTTCTTTGCTTAAGGAGAATTGATAATTGCCATTTTAGCCGGCTTTGTGGTTGTTATGGACACCCTCAATATTATAAGCCTTTATATTTGTCAGTACAAGCGAAGTAGAGAAGGTGCGTCGCTTAGTTGTTAGGGGGTTCGGCTCGCGATCGTAAAGTCGTGAGTTCAATTTCCGGCTATGCGTTGTGTCCCTGAGCAAGACACTTTATTTCCCGTTGCTTCAGTCCAATCAACTGGCAAAAATGAGTAGTACATGTATTTCAAAGGGCCAGCCTTGTCACACTCTGTATCTCGCTGAATCTCCCTGAGAACTACGTTAAAGGTACACGTGTCTCTGGAGTGCTCAGCCACTTGCACGTTAATTTCAGGAGCAAGTTGTTCAGTTGATCGTATCAGCTGGGACCCTCGTCGCCGTAACTGACGGAGTGCTCCTAAGCGAAAAATAGACAATTGACGCAAAGGAAGTTGGTGAACAGATTTTTACAAGAAGGACAATAGCAAAAATTTTAACCAGAAATAGAATAAAAACGGCAGAAATAAATATGAACAAAAGAGAAAAACTCTCATGAACAATTGATATAATTATATTTAATTAGGGTAGGTGCTGATGTATTGAACGGCGCACACAAGCAATATGTTTCTTTTTAGATATTAGCCTCATATTGCGGAAAGAATCTCAAATATCAAGAGACAATTGTAGGCGATAATCACACAAAGGAAAAGGTAATTTTGAGAAATTAATAATTATTTACACAGTTACATATTAATTTGTATTATTACTTCCAAATAACCTGATTAAAAAATTAATATCCTTGGGCCTTTGAAGGTATCAAAATAACCTCAGTATGAGCATACATAAATAATGAAGCGATTCTGCATTGTGTATGAAGTCAATGTATGACAGAATTTTCTATCCATTTAATTCAGTTTATTAAATTATTTTTTGTCTGGTAGTAGAGTGATTTCGGGCATTAGACTTTTGAGTTTCTTATTAGTATTTCAAAATATTTGCAATGTACTATTGGATAAATCTATATAATTTTAGGAATTATTGTGTATAGAAAAAAATGTTAACCGTAAGTTTCTTATAATTTTCGAACACGAAACTTTAGTACAACACACAAGTTATTTACATCAGTGTTTACTTACAAAAAACAAAAAACAAAACAAAACAAAAAAAAACAAACAAACAGACAGAACAAAACTATATTTGTATTCCAATACACAATCCAAATAATGAATCTATTATATCGAGACCTATATACTTCTGCATCAAATCAGAAATAAGAAAATTTATAAAACTTGTGTAGGATCTCCAAAGATCCTGACATGTATAAATAAATATTCTTAGAAAGATTTAGGATCTGTTTGCAAGTTCAAGAATTCAAATATATTGTTCCAATATATGTGCATTCTTGTAACAATTATAGGGAATTAATATTACAAATATCAGTCTATATACTGGTCATGACTTAAAAGGCACCACCTCTGCCCTACAAATTACTGTTGTTGTGCTCCCCCAGGAAATCAATATTGATGATTGAATAGACGTGATGTCAAAGTGCAATAACAGTTTCAAATTCTGAATGTATTCACGAGCGCAGATAAAGCAACACTCAAGCATTAGATGTTGTAATAACGCTAGGATCTTTATTTCAATATATACAACGACGAAATGTTATCTCCGATTTAAATGGTTCCTGTAAATGATCGATGCCGTGTTTCCTTAGAACATTTGTCAACATTAAAGTAGTTCAGAATTTCGGAAACGAAGAATCCAAGCTATCATATGAATATATCTCTCCTTAAATTATAATGTATAATCGATAAACTAAGATTGAAATTCATTATATTTCTTATAGCTGTATGAAAATGACACCCCACAACAAACGCATACGTATCTCACCATAAACATATATATATAGAGATAAGTACAAATGAATATGCGTATCCATGCTAAATATATCTAAAAATATCATTGCAGAATTGCATAAGAATCGATATAATACTGTACATGAATCTTATAGGACTGCACACTGCTGTAATTATTCTTTTATTGGTATTGATGCATTAATTAAACCCATATTATATTGCTGATTGCAGTAGAGATAATAAAAATTTGAAGAAGTAAGAAACAGCGAGAAGCAACGGAAACGATATAAAATATTTGTGATTTACAAAGATTTTTCTGCAAAGTTCTTATTTTCCAAATCTGATTCGATTTTAGTACAAATTCATACAATGATCGATTGATTATTTATATGAATAAAAAATATATATTGTAATATAATAGATACGCATGCACAAACACACACACACACACACACACATGCATATTTGCAATGTTTTATGATTGTGCAAATGGAGCTGAGGTGGAGATGTGTGTATGCATGTAAGTATATGTTTAAACAGATACATCTATTCGTATATATTTGCTCGTACACATTCATTTATCTAATATTCGCCGACACTATTGTACGTCTAGCATTCTAGAGCACTTTATGAAGGTCTCCTGCAAATCGTTGAATGTGAAGGCGACCAGGAAAACTGTCACAGCTTTCATCATCTTTTCATTTAGCTTGGAGAAGGGAGCAAGGTTGAGAATGTAGACTGTTGAGGGATACTTTTAATGTCCAACTCTGTCAAGTAATTGGTAACCAGGTTGGAATCATGGTGCCTTGTCCAGGAAGAAATTTGTTCCTATGAAACGAAATATCCTCTTGCACTATCTCAAAACCACAGAATACTCTCTGTTAGCTGACTAGAAGGAACACAGTGGATGTATATGAACCCATTGCGTATCATCATGAACGTTGC
>NC_142937.1:19126082-19133582 GCF_046866305.1 Octopus bimaculoides
GAAATATTTGCTATGCCTTGCCTTCTCTTGCCTTGGCTGAGATTGACAGATAACGGCAGACAGCAGCAGAGACGAAGGTAACAACTCAATATAGACAAGAAGATATATTTTTATAACAACTGAATATATAGGATATGTATATATATATATACAGAGAGAGAAAGACAGAGAGATAGAGAAAGATACGGACAGACAGATAGATAGATAGATAGTGTTTCTGTGCATTGAGAGAAGCATAAGTTGTGAAGTTTGCGTATATTCCTAGATGAGTGCAGGTGTGGAAGTGTTAATAGTATGATCAATTATGTTAGAGATAAATTGTCAAATTATACTGGAGAAAAACATGAAAAAACACTTGATTTAGAATCTTCTGGAGGTATTCGCCTTGACACTGGTTGCTAATATGAGGTTTATTAAACTTCCTCTTGGGCATTTATTTCACACCTTCATTGTAATTCAAGGAAAAACTTTAAAAAAAAAAAGTTTTTTTATGCATTACGGTGTAACTTTATCGGTGATTGAACATAATGATATAGATTTGGGGAGGGGCTATGAGGCAAATGCTTTAGAAGACCCGAGGATTAATTGTTTACCTACCTACCTTTCTATTCGCGAATCATTTTACGATAATTTTCATATTCATTTCCCAGAGCGGTCAGTGAAGTTAGTGTCAATGATGTTCCTTCATATAATAATTCAGCCGTTCTCGTCTATCAAATGTTTGGCAATACCTATTAAAGAAATTTATATAAATTGCTTTGACTTTCAAGTACTTGACATTTCAAGAAGGATACCAGTATGAAAAAAATAATAATATAGAAGTGAAATTCTCGGGATTTCATTTCAGTATATCCTAACAGAAAGGCAGCGAGGTGGCAGAATCGTTTCCATGGGAGGCAAGATACTCTGCGGTATTTCGCCCGTCTTTACGTTCTGAGTTCAAATTTCGCCGAGGTCGACTTTGCCTTTCATCCTTTCGGAGTCGATAAAATGAGTATCATTTGAATTCTTGGGTTCATCTAATTGGCTGCCGCCCCCTCCTCCAAAATTTCGGGCCTCGTGTCTAGAGTAGAAACGAATCGTTTGCTCGCCAGGCAAAATGCTCTGCAGTATTTCGCCCATCTTTAAGTTCTCAGTTCAACTTCCGCTGAGTTCGACTTTGCATTTTATCTTTTCGGGGAACATAAACTCTGATCACAGGGATCTATGTAATCGATCTACCTCCTCCCCTCGAAATTTCTGGCCTTGTCCCAAAATTTGAAACCAATATATCCTAACATTCGAGGTGCTGATGAAGACCGGCTCGTAAACGCAGCTTCAAGATTATGTCCAAATGAAAATGTAATATTCTGCATCCATTGAGGTTGTCATACGATACACAGTCTATTTGCAGATACGCTAGATATTTTAAGATAATATGATAACCAGTTAGAGATCACATGATAACCATTCCTTTGATTGGAAAGACTGGATGAAAGCATTAAAAATGTATCATAAATAACTATCATAATGTTCAGGGCGGTAGTGATGATTGTATTAATTTTTTTTATAGGCCTAAGGTGTCGACGTACAGACACGATTGGCAGCTCAGTATTTAGCACCATTTTACGGTTAAGTTTAGATCAGTTAGAAACGTATTATCATTCTCGTTATTTTTTACTGCACATATCATTTACTATTTCAGACCAATTATTTTACAATTTGGTAGTCTGTTTGTTTGAGGAATTATTTAATTGGATGCGAAATGTCTGAGAAATAGAAAACACCAGATTACTAACAGTTTATAAATATATTGGAAGTTCAATGATGCTATATCCTTAAATAACTTACATCCATACACAAACACAAACACACACACACACACACACACACACACACACACACACATATGTGTGTGTGTGTGTTCATGCGTGGGTCTGTGGTAAGAAGTTTGCTTCTCAACCACTTGGTTCTGGATTCAGTTCCATTGTGTGGCACCTTTGACGAGTGTCTATTACTGTAGCTTTGGGTGGAACAAGTCTCGGTAAGCGGAAACTATATATATATATATATATATATATATATATACGTATATATATATATATATATATAATACTATTAGGGACAAAATCCAAAATTACAGGTAAAAACTCAATTAAATATATTTCTATAGGCCCAAGGTGTCGACGTACAGACAAGATTGGCAGCTCAGTATTGAGCACCAGTTTACGGTTAAGTTTAGATCAGTTAGAAATGTATTATCACTCTAATAAAACTATATATATATATATATATATATATATATATATATATATAACCATCACTCCACAATTTTGGTCTTGTTTACGACCTCATAATATAGTGACTCGGCAAAAGAATTAATATTAGGCTTATAAAGAATGTCTTCGTCTAATATATCCTTTAAGACGATGCTCCATTATGGCCACGGTGAAATGACTGAAACATGTAACAGAATATCTATATATGTAGATTGTATGATTGAGAATCTCACGTTGCAGCTACGTGAATTCGAGCTCAATTCTTCCATTGTGATCAGTGCCACTGCATCGTGGCACCTTCGATAAGTGTCTTCAACTATAATCTCAAATCGCCCAGTGACTTGTCAGTGAATATTTGATGGACGGTAACTGTGCGGAAGCCCGTCGTATATATACATTGTGTGTATGTGTGGGTATAGGTGTGTGCCTGTGTGCATCTGTATATATTTCGGGGTTTGAATTACTTTGCGCTTATGTTTGTTCACTTAACAGCTGGACAACCGGGGTTAGCTTGTTTACATCCTCCGTAACTTGGTGGTTCGGCACAGACCTGACCGCAGAATAAGTCCTCTGTTTTCAAAATTAAAGACAGGGTCAATTTGTTCGAGTAAACCTTTCAAAGCGGTGCTCCAGCATAACCGCAATCCAATGACAAAAAGAAAGAAAGGAAAAACTTATGTGCGTGTGTCTGTACATATACGTAGTATGATAAGTAGATAGATAGATAGACAGAAAGGCAGATCATATGTCCTATGTTCCTAATGATTCTCAATGTATTTTGTGGTTTTATTGTTGTCTGTATCTAGGCAGCATGCGATGATAATGTCTCGTACATATTATATCAAACACGGGTGTCAATAAGGCAATCGGGCGGAAGGTAACCAGAGGGAAACAGATTTTACGAGAGAATTCTTTTGAAGCGTTCTCCTTTAAACAGTGAATATTTTCTTGTCTTCTATTATCCGAGTTTCGTATCATAGAAACACATACACACATACACACCTGCACACGGACATAAACACATTATATACACGTATACGTATATGTATATAAAGTAGTGAGGATTTAAAAAATCTTGGCAATTAATTTTGTAGCACTTTTACGCATTTCAAGCGAACGTGTAACTACGAACAAAAGAATGCATAAATATCCTAATAAATCAACTGGTAAATAATATAGCTGTCACTGAGAAGATAAACAGTTGTATAATGACCCTCGGTATCTTGTGCATGTATTTATATACCAATGAGATAATTGCAACAATTTACGCAGAAGATCCTATTATAAAGGATCAAGAACGGGCAGTTAAAATGGAAGCTACACGCGTTTCAATAGCGTGATCAGATTTTTTAACATTGCGTAATAGTTCCTGACATTACGTAAGCATATTTTCTGTCAGAGCCATTCCAATTAATTGGGCGTCATTTAGCTTGTTGGGAGGAAGATCAAATCGAATTGTGATGAACAATACATTTGCAGAGAAAATATATATCGACTCGTTTCGAAAAACTGTATGATCTTCAAATAAGGGAAAGAGACAAACATACATATATGAACATATACTCATATATGTATGTATATATATACATATGATGCCTATATATATATATATAAATGCTTGAGAACGCAAGGCGTAGTGGTTAGGTTGATGCATTCACAAGATGGTAGTTTCAGTTCTTAGACCGAGTGTTGCACTGTGATCTTGAGCAAAACCCTTCATCTCACCTGTTCAGACAACATAGATTTTGATGGAGAGAGTGAACTAACGTGCGGCACGAACAGTTGATCACTATAAAGGAATTATCTGTGCAAGCCATTCGGCAAAAGCTAAACACACATACGTAGTAATACGGAAGTAACGGACACAATGGAGCATTGACGATATATATAATAAAGTACTCAACAGAAAACTAAGATTCAAAGGACAAAATTTGTAACCGTGAGTTCAATTCATTAATATGAGATTAAATATATATACATATATATATTTGTGTGGTACGTGTGCGGATGCGAGTGTCTAAATGTGTGTATACAGTATTAATAACTCGTCCACTCTATATACCTGAATCGATATTAGTCGTATTTATTTTCTGACGTTTATATTCCTTTCAAATTAGAACTTCAATGTACATACATCATGTGAGAATGTTACGCTGCGCTACTACATTTTGATATTCTAAATTGTAAGGAAGACGTTAAGTTGATACGGCTTGATAGAATAAATAGTTTTGACAAAACGATAAAAACGATTCTGGTAAAAGAAGTTACTCCTAGAAAACGAAATAAAAATCCCATTACATCAGACCAGAGAAAAAAACTTCCTGACTAAGATGGGCGTATATTTTACGTCTGCAACATTTCAATTTCAGATTAGTAATTCTTTCAATGTTCTGTCCTTTATTAAGGAAATGTATACATACTCACAGATGTATATTTTGGAGTATATCGAAAGATTTTAGGCGTCACTATATTCTTACACTAAATGAATTTACTAAGATACATAAGACAGTTGTACACGTCTGGCATATTTTTTTTTTTTTTACTACGGAACCTTAGCCTGATAAAGTGTGTCCGAATATACGGTGCTATTCCAACTATCATAATATAATATTATGCAATCGATTGCCGTGCATTAGCTACCACTGCAAAATTGCAGACAGCGTTGATAGGTTTTTAACTAATTCAGGTGTGCTATTTGACATGTTTCCGGCTGTTAGTTCTGTTTCATAAACTAATGAAGAGACGATCAAGTATACGAAAATTGTAGCCTGCTTTACTGTATGTCATTACACGCGCACGCGCACACACACACACAGAAACGCAAACACTCACAACACATACATACGCGTTTGTTTCTTTCAGTTTCCGTTTAACAAATCCATTCACAAGTCTTTGGCCAGCCTGAAGCTATAGTAGAAGATACTTGCTCAATGTGCCATACAGAGGGACTGAACCCGGAACTATGTAGTTGAGGAGGATGATTCTTACCACGCAATCACACCTGTACTTTATTATTATTATTATTATTATTATTATTATTATTGTGTTCAGCATTCGGTAGTCTAAGAGAAACTTCTACTGTATCACCTACTACACCTCAGCGTTGCTCGCGCGTGTGCAGCATTATTTGTTCTTTTCTGGTGTTGATAGGGTCTTGCATAAGATGTGAGCTGTTCCTAGCAGGGCTATCTTTGGATAGTGTGTAGTGTTGAGGATCCTGGTGTAGCTTCTACATTTTTGTTCAGATGTCTTATTATGATGCCCAATGCTCCATTATTATTATTATTATTATTTTATGTTTGACTTTTGTTTTGCATTTGTACAAGTTGGATCCAAGTCTCACCCAGAGACCTCAAGAGACAACAAGTTAGAAGTTCATGTAGGTGTTATGCCTAGGGTACCATATATTTGGATTTGTACAGTTTTGTTCAAGTGAATGTTTAAGAAACCATAAGAAAATTATGTTTGCTTTAAAATTTGAGATCACATAGACAGTATTTTACGTAGGATATGGGCAGTTCCCATGAGCACTATCTTTTGGACTTCAGCCATTTTGGGGTTTCCTGGTATCTGAGCTAGGTAGTAATCAGCCCGTTTCGCTGTCATTCCCAGGGCACCTATGACAATAGGTATTGTTTTCGTCTTCAGATTCCACATTTTTCTAATTTCTATTTCAAGATCTTTATATTTGCTCAGTTTTTGGTAGGTCTTGACAGATACGTTTATATCAATTGGGACAGTCATATCAATGAGGAGGCATGATTTTTGTCTGAAGTCTTTCAGTATGATGTCTGGCCTATTTGCGTCTATCTTTCTGTCAGTTTGAATGGTGAAGTTCCAGAGGAGTGCAATGTGATCATTTTCAAGTACTGGGGGTGGTTTGTGTTCCCACCAGTTTTTATCATGGGGCAAGTCCAGGTTTTTGCATATTACCCAGTGAATATATTGTGCAGCTCTATCATGCCTGTTGAGATACTCTGTAGGCGCAAGCAGACTGCACATGGAGACAACATGATCGATGGTCTCATTTTGTTGTTGGCATATACGACATAATGGGGAGCTGCCGTTCTTTAATATGTTGGCCTGGTAGTTCTTTGTAGGTAGGCATTGATCTTGGGCTGCTATGATAAACCCCTCTGTTTCTGATTTCAATCCAGAGGCCATTAACCATTGGTGGGTAAGGGCTTTGTCAATATCTGCATTATTCGCTCTCTTTGGGTATTTGCCATTGAGAGGTTTTCCATGCCATTTTTCAGTCATAATAGCTAAGGCAGCAATTTTAGCACGGGTTTTCAAGCGCTTAGCTTTTTCTGTAGGTGTTTCTAGTTCGTCTAATTCTTGAATTTGTTGCAATTGGAATTCACTTAGATATTCCTTTGCCTGTTTTGTTACTGAGTAAGATGCTTTCTTGCTTTCATATTTTAAGACAAGTTTTAGCATCCAGTCCTCAGAGTTTTTCATATAGGTGTCTAGGCCAATTGTGGCTACCTTCATTGATAATGCCAGCTGTAGTAGTCCTCGACCTCCCTCTTTTCTTGGCAGATAAAGACGTTCTATATCTGCCTTAGGGTGGTGCATTCTATGCATTGTCAACAGTTTTCGTATTTTATTATTATTATTATTATTATTATTATTATTATTATTATTATTATTATTATTATTATTATTATTATTATTATTATTATTATTATATCTTAGAGCTTACTTGCTCCGGTTCATTCTGTAAGAGGGGACAGAAATTTGATGGCAAAGATCTCAACCAGTCCTTCCTTTGAAGACGCGTAGCTTAGTGATTAGGTTATTCAGCCCACGATCGTAAATACTGTGGTCGATTCATACGGCAATATCTTCTTCAAGGCCGTGCTCCAGTATGGCTGATGTCTAGTAAAATAAAAATGTAAAATATAAAAATTAAAAGATAAACCTTTTCTGCGTGCGCACATACACATGTATATATACATATTCATTTTTTTTCCCACAAGGTTTAGTACCTATTTGTCGTGTACAAGGAATTATGAAATACATATCATATAATGGAAATGGCAGGATCATTGCATTCTTCCAGGTATTCAAGTCTGCTGTATGATTTGTCAATCATGCGTTATTGAAAAATCTGGAAAAAATGTAAAACATGTCTCACCAGCAATTCCGTTCGTGATTTCTTACACATAGAAACACACACATGTAATATATACGTAAACATGATTCATTTAGAGAATTAATATAAATACATGTTCTATTT